>NC_046157.1:122472497-122477497 GCF_011064425.1 Rattus rattus
ATGGAACTAGATAATAACATTCTGAGTGAGGAAACCCAATCACAAAAAAAAAACAAAAAACAAAAACAAAACAAACAAACAAAAAAACCACACATGGTATGCACTCATTGATAAGTGGATGTTAGTTCAAAAGTTCAATTGTACCCAAGGTACAGTCCACAGACTACCTGAAGCTCAAGAAGAAGGACGACCAAAGAGTAAATGCTTCAGTCCTTCTTAAAAGGGAGAACAAAAATATTCATAGGAGAAGATATGGCGACAAAGTTTGGAGCAGAGACTAAAGGAATGGTCATTCAGAACCTTTCCCACCTGGGGATCCAGCCCATATATATATACAACCACCAAAACTGGACAATATTAATGAAGCCAAGAAGTGCATGCTGATAGGAGCCTGATATAGCTGTCTCCTGAGAGGCTCAGCCACAGTGTGACAAATACAGAGGTGAATGCTAGCAGCCAACCTTTGAACTGAGAATAGGATCCCCTTTGGAGGAGTCAGAGAAAGGATTGAAGGAGCTGAAGGGGCTTGCAACCCTGTAAGAACAACAATACCAACCAATCAGAGCTCCCAGGGACTAAACCACTACCCAAGAGTACACATGGACAGACCCATGGCTCCAGCTGCATATGTAGTACAGGATGGCTTTGTGGGGCACCAGTGGGCGAAGAAGCCCTTGGTCCTGCCAAGGCTGGACCACCTAATGTAGGGGAATGGCAGGGTGGTGAGTCAGGAAGGGGGTATGGTTGGGGACGGGGAACAACCTTCTAGGACAAGCAGTACAGGGATGGGATTGGGGCTTATGGACGGGAAACCAAGAGAGGGAGTAACATTTGAAATGTAAATAAAAAATATTCAATTAAAAAAATCAGAATAATGAAAAAAATGTATTGTTCCTATAACATTATACAAAATCAGAATAGCTACTATGTCTAGACTTATGCATACAAATGTTGTATTAATTTAACTCTTCAAAACATGTTTGGCTAAACTAAATGTCACTTCACTTGCATAGAAACCTAGAACTCTGACTGTAAAGAAATTTCCACTCCAGAGTTCCTGGAAAAATAGAAAATGATACTTTATTTTCATTTAGGAACCTGGGACCTAAGTTTTTAGTCTTCTGAAAAATCTAAATGATCAGGAATACATATATTCACATTGATTTTAGACAATTAGAATTTAGACTAGTTTATGAGTAGTAAAATATAATTATTCTATAACAAGGAAATAATTTTATCAGTATGATCATCATGTAACAATGAATGTTTCCATAGAGTGCCTATTGGTTGCATTTTAACATACTACAGTGTCATCCCATCTGTGGATTCCAAGTTCAAAGCCCAGAGCAGATCGCACACATACCAATGGCATTGTTCAGGATATATTCTTCTCTGAATAAATCTTGACTCAAAGTCTGCCCTGCTTTTTTAGCTTCTGAGAGTGCTAAGGAAGGAAGGAAAAAGAAGAAAATCAAGACAAGAACAATTACAAATCAAAGATGGCTTACAGTCAATACAGTCTCAGATGTTAAAAACCTTGTAATCATTAAGTGCTGAGAGGAGGGGGACTTTCAGATGGCTTAAATGTTTGAAGTTACCCATATTGGTGACACATTTCCCTTCGGTAGAGACCCATGATCCATCATCAAACTTTCAAAGAAAAAAAATTTTCTTTTACTTATTGTAAATACACACACACACACACACACACACACACACACACACACACACAAACAACTGATTTTTCACCCACAGTTCCTAGCTCAAGTCCCTCTTCAAAGTAGGTCACAAACACTAGAACCTCTCTACTCAAAGGAGGTCACAGTCTCTGTTCTTTCCCTTCCACTACTTAGAACTGGTCATAGAGACATTCTGACCTGGATCACAACACCCTCATTTGAAGAGTCCTGTTTCAGATCTCAGAGGAAAAAATGAGCAAAGAAAGCAGAGTCCCATTTGATTTACTTGAATTAGCTTGGACCAATCGCATCTCCCTCTAAGTTTAACTCATGCTTACATAATGAAGTCTTCAGAAAATGCAAAGGCTCCAGAACAATTAGAGATAATTTGTTAAGAGAATCTATCCTGAACGATGTCATTGGTTTATGTCTGTGCTTCACTCTGAGCTCTGAAGTTTGAGATTCAATAGACCACCATGGCCTCCACACAGCCAAAAGAGCACGGAAGCTCCTCAGCCACTCCCTGTGCCTTACCCTATCCCCGTATCATTTAAAAGAGGACAGTACATGGAAGTGTCACTCCAAATTCTGGGACCACTGTAGCATACTAACGGAGCCAGGCAACAAAACCCCAGCTGCCCAAGTTTCTTGGAGGGGATGGCATCATACGGTGCACTGTGAGTGTCCTCTAGGTGATCTCTAACACCTAGTATATACTGTTGCCACATGGTATTGGGGGGAGAATAAGGAGAAAAAAAGGTTGTACCTGTTTGGCACAAATATTTCCGATCTACAGTGAATTGAATCCATAAGGCAGAATGTCAGACACCAAGAGCCAACTACACTCTCCTAAGAAAGACCTGTGGTGGCTGTGCTATTGTGACGCAAATGAAGGATACTTTCCTGGGAGGGGAGGGGGGACACCCTATCTGTTGTTCTTTGCTGAGCTAGAGGCTTACCCACTAATTCTAAGAATCTAACTTTACCCCCAAACTTTCTCAGAGTCCCTTCTACTTTTATTTTAAGCTAATTTTATATAAATCAACTAGTTATATATAAATTAAAATTAAATTGTATTCACCTTCAAAGTATCTACTTATTGTAGAATTTTCCAGAATTGCATTGTTTTGCACATACATGCTAGAATAATTCTGGAATTTCTACTGTATTTCTAAAAGACTATACTGTTAGTCCTGGGTGGTGTTAATATTAGTAACGTCCCCATAGGCTCAGTTACCTGAACCCTAGGCCACGGCTTGTAGTGCTGTTTGGGGAAGGTCTGGGAGTTACAATCTTGCTGAAGAAACTATGTCACTGGGGCAAGCATTGAGGGTTCATAGCCTCACCCTACTTAAAGATGAAGATAAGCCCAGGTCTCTGTGCCCTGCTCTGGCTACCTACTAACTATCATTCCTTCCCTGTCTCCAACTCTCCCCTTACCAGAGGCTAAAATAAGCCTTTCCTCCTGTAAGTTGTTTTGGTAACAGGGTTTCATCACAGAACAGTGACTCAAACTAGAACAACTCATTTTCAGAAACTGCTCACAACTCAAAGCAGCTAACCTCACAGTTGTACATGTGTACACACACACATATACGGACACGTCACAAACACACTACACACAGGTACAAAGCACACAGGCACAGGCATATAGGTACGCACATGTTAGCAAAGGCATATAGTCATAGGCACACATGTGCCATACACACAGGTACATAGTCACACATTCAAACAAAGTCTCAGACACACAGTCTCTCTCTCTCTCTCTCTCTCTCTCTCTCTCTCTCTCTCTCTCTCACTCACACACACACACACACACACACACACACACACACACACATACACACACACATTTTATATCACATGTATATGCAGTCACAAGTATTCCAGCATACACACAGTCACACACATGCACACACAGGCACACATGCATAACCCATACACACCCAGAGGATTCATGTTGTGGACAAAAAAACAATTTAGTTAACACATCGCTTTAAGCAATTAAGTTTTCCATTATGAAGCAATTTTAACTGTCAGTTACTTTAAACTGAGTGAGCGTGTGAATCTGATCCTGAATCTATGTTTTCCTTCCTACTCATAACGCAATGGTTTACATAAACTTGTAAATTTGGTGAACAAAGGTTGTCTTTTAATAATTAAACAAAATTAAATACTTAAAAAATATGTAAAATTAGAACACCAGGGAAAATCCCCTAGCCATATCAATCCCATAAGAAGCAACATACTGCCAAAATGCCTTTCAGCAGGGACAACCAGAGTGATAGCAATGAGTTCATAACTCTTATCACGAGAACAAATAAGTATTATCTTAAATACATGAACTGAATTGAGCAATAATAAAAAGCAAATTTTCATTTATGTGCGTTTAATCACATAGTATTACACAATAGACTCTAACTCTAACTGCATTCACAGAAGGTACCTGCTCTGAATTGAGAGGTAGGGAAGTAATGAAGTCAGCACACAGCAGGTTTGGAAAACATTAAGTCCTTCACATGGCGATGTTGTTGGTAATATTAGGGGCAGGACACATGCCACAAGTGGAGAACAAAAGATCTAAACTTCAGCACTGGACATGTGTAGTAAAATAAAATCTCCATTCGAATGATAACAAATTCTCTATATTTTAACCTTTAACTTTTAAAGAACTATTAACATACACCAAACAATTCTAAAAAGCAAACCAAATAAAAATTATCTCAAGTATTTCCATACTTATTAGTTGTAGTGAGGGAACAGTTTACAAGGGGCAGGCGTTCTACCTTTGATGTCCCCTCCAGCACAGAAGGCCTTTCCTCCAGCTCCCTTTATGATGATCAGGAATGTATCTGGGTCTCGTTCCCACTTCTACATAAAAGATGATAACGGCTTTTGAGAGCATAGTAAATACAAGCTCATTTCTAAGATACATTCATATACATCTGTGTGCACATCTGTGGCCCTCATAAACACATGCAGAGGAACAGGTCCCACCAATTTCATTTCATTTCATCTTCTAAGTACAGTCTGGAATAGTGCAGGAGTATCAGTCAGAGCTCTAAGAGAAGATAACCAAATCCATGCCTAATGTATTTTAGGCACTGGGTCATATGCATTTATGAGTCTAGGAAACAAATCAACCCCAAGAATGCTGGTGTGTTTTGCAGCAATAACCTTTCTCCCACTCGAGAAAAGACTCTGTTATACCAAAAAAAGTTACTACACGGGTAAGTTCTTACAAAGTTTTTTTTAAACTTGAGGGTGCTGAGAGTTTCACTGAGTCTAGTAATACAATCAGTGCGATGAAGAATGTGGGGT
>NC_046157.1:122482497-122657421 GCF_011064425.1 Rattus rattus
TCTATTCCCTAATGGTGACACTCTTAAGCTGTATCATAACTATCAATCTGGACAAAAGAAACTCCAAACTTACCAGATGTTGCAGAATAACACTGGCTCTTCTGATTGAGCTGAACCTGAAACAATGTAGAGGAGGAGCATAGTAACCGGTTATTATGTCTCAATGTACAAACTCTATAAAGCCTTAAAGCCTCTGGAACAAAGGTTACTGGCACAAAACCTTGAAAAAGATTTAAAACTCATACACTGTTGACAGGCACAGGGATGAAATGACACATCCATTTTAAAGGACTTTGGCAGTTTCTTCCAAAACTAAACACCCTCCTCCCATGTTTTGGGAACTTTCTTGGGGTGGAAATAAATGCCAACCCCCTTCTTACAGGACATCAAAGATTAACCAAAATAATTCCATTAATGCAACCTGGGGAACCAACACTTCTGTTGGGGTTACTTACAGAGCATGTATGAGGGGTTATTTACAGAGAATGTATGGGGGGTTACTTACAGAGCATGTAGGAGGGGTTATTTACAGAGCATGTATGGGGGGTTACTTACAGAGCATGTATGAGGGGTTACTTACAGAGTGCTCAAGTGTGGGTAACATTAAGCAGTTAAACCACCAGAATATTTTTGTCCCAACAAAGATGTCAACTTTCCCATAGGTGCATAGATGAAGTCCCTGCTTCTGTTAATCTATGATCTCTACACTCTTGTTACCTTCCAAGACCATAAGGTCATGTGCAATTTAAGGCTGGGAGGTGCTGGAATCTCAGGTGAGCCCTAAATAGAAATGAGCTACCGACACAAACATAGAATGAAAATTAAAGAATGTGTACTCCTAGGAAGTTAATCTGAAAAGCCAAATACTGTGAGATTTCAACTATAGGATATTTTGAAAATGGCAGGATTCTGAAATTCACAGAAAAATAAACAGCTGTCAGAGATTTAGGAGGAGAGAGGAATGACTAGTGGAGATATGTTCAAATTAATCTATATAACACTGTTCATATCATTAGATATTTATTAAATTATTTGTACAAAGTCTGTACAATTTTAATTTACATTTTGATTATTTATTTCCTGTATGGAGATGTGGAATCTGTAATTCTTCTTAATTTGGTAAGGATGCAATACAATACACTCTTCTGAAGACCCCAGTGTCCCCCATGAGTCTGTACGCTAGAATCTGCTAAAGACAACAGTGTCCCCGTGTGTGTACACTAGAATCTACTGCAGATCCAAGTGTCCCCGTGTGTGTACACTAGAATCTGCCAGACTCGTGTCCCCCGTGTGGGTACACTAGAACCTGTGGAAGACTCCAGCAAATATTCCAAAACTCCAGTCATAACAACCCAGTTAAGTTTAAATTACGAAGGTGAGGCACGAGCATGGGGGATTGTGCTCAAAGTGTCACAAAGTGATGATTACCAAGTCAAGCACGCTGTCCAAAAGATTCTGAAGTCCTTAATAAGGCCAGTGCCCAACGCCAACTCAAAGTCACGGAATGCACTGCAAGACTGGAAAATCAGGTAGCCATCTAACCTCTACCTGAGACTCATGAGGGCACAAAACATGGGCCTAACTTCAAATCCCAGTTTAATTTGAGATACAGTTCTGCTAGACTCAAAATAAGATAACCACACCCAAGTTCAAAGCACTAGGCAAGGCACTTGCAGGCACAAAGATACCAGATGGATGACAAGGGAAGGAAAGTGAAGCCTAACTAAACCCTCTACCGTTGTCTATACTGATCATACTGTTTCCATTTAGTGCCACGAACACTAAACTATTATTTAAAAACTGATCTCTGGGCTTGGGACGGAGCTCAATGATACAGCATCTGGTTCAGTCCCTAGTACAAAAAAAAAAGTATGATATTTGAGAGTTCAAGCTACAAATAATTCCAAACGTATCATCTCTCCCTTTTCTGCTACCTCCAAAGCTGCCCTAGGGGGACAGGGGAAGGTTCCACACATCTCAGGGAATTCAGTTCAGTTATTAACAAGCCTATGTAATCCCTGCAGGGGATGTGGAATTAGTTTTTCAACTGTGACCTGGACAAGAACCACACTGGAACCTAGCTCAAAATGCAGAATATTTGCTCTACCAGAAGTGTACTATAGAAGAAACTAAAATCAGGACATAAATATTGTACTGGTGATTTCAATACACACTAAGGTGCATGCCTTTACTTCCAGCACTGGGGAGGCACAGGCAAGGTTCAAGGTCAGCCCAGTCTACACAGTTACAGAGAGACTCTACGTCAAATAAACAAACAACAACATAAAACAAAGCACCACAATCTTAGAAGAATAAAAGTGTCAGAAGCTTCTTTACAAATTATCCAATGAAGCAAATGCAAGCTTATAAAATCACATAGCTGGATTGGAAACTTTTCAAGCAAGTTAAGGTGATAAGAGATTGCCCAAATAGGTCAAAAGGCAAATGAGCGACTCAGGGGTGAACCTACTTGGTTTACTGGGTTGTGAAGTGAAAACTCTGGAAAAAAGAGGACTTCCAACCAAAAAGGGAAGGAGAGTGCAGGTCCTGAGACACTTAAAAGAACACTGGCTGCTTTACAGGGTGAATACAAATTTAATTTTTGGGTTGCATATGCTGTGACATAAAGCAGAAACATTCAATAACAAATGAAGAAAAGATCCTGAAGCTTCACAGAAAGGTGAGGATCTGAGGACACATCAGTAGGTGACAGGCACAGACCACTACAGAGGCGCCAGGACCTGCACCTAACTGTAAGAAATAAATACAAACACTGTAGCTCACAGTGAGTGCTAAGAAGACCCTATGCCTGGTTTGCAGGTGTCTTTTGTTATTATTTTGTTCCTACTTAGTCAACATTTATTTGGAAGCAACAAACATTTTGTTTAAATCAAGAGATTTTGCCTAAGCTGCCATTTTCCAAGGGGGAGGGGGTGTCAGGTAAAAGCCACCCTGATAATGGCAGGAACTGGGTCTACATTTTACCAACAGCATCAATGCCAGAGCTGAGAAGCTGTCTTTGAGGCAAAGAGCCTTCTCCTTCACCCAGCGGTCCCCTCCTGGTCCCCACTGCTATCATGTCGTGACCATCACTAAATGCTTCTACTTGGTCTGTTTGGGTCTGTGTCTCCTGGCACAGAAATTTAAAAATGCAAAGTAAGCCTCAAAGATTGGACCGTAGTCCAATCAGATGGGAAGGACAGGGGCAGCAAGCAGCAGGAGTCAAACAATGTAGGTAGGCAGAGGGCAGCAGGTATATTGCATAACAGCAATCTTTTGACAGAGTTAGCTAGACTCCTCTATCTAAAGCTGGCTGTACACAATCTGCTCTTTTTCCTTTAAAACACTTATCAAGGTCAGTAACTAAATATCACTCTGCCTTAAGTATTTACTTAAGGATTGGTAGAAATACCTGGCCCACACTGCCTACAGGATAACCAGTGCCCAGCACAGTGCTTCCCAGTAGCTACAACAGATTATTTTACTCATAAAGTAAGCTTAGATTCAAATCCTTGAGATCCGGGCTAGTAAACTTGTATTCAATTCCATTACCAGGAAGGCACTTATGAGAGCTTCTAAGCTGATGAGAGCAGGCAGTGAAGTAAAACTCGCTAAGATCTAGGTAGCACTCACATATAGAATTTACTCGAGCTGGAAGAAGTAAGCCCATTGAGTTTCTGCAAAATGTACAAGTGCTAAACTGAGGGTGATATATAAGTTTGAGTCTACAAGAAGAGATAAGGTTTGTGAGGGTGAGAGAAATAGATAACATTAGAAGACTATAGGCCCCACCAAAATGGTGCTTGGATGCTCATGTTTCCTGTTGCATCATTCACAACAGCAAACAAATGGAAGCAGCCTAGACAGCCATCAATAACTCAGATAAAGGACACTGTGGCACATAGGCACAACAGAATTCTATTGCAGGAAAGGTATGACATTTGCAGGAAAACAGGAACCGTTAAGTTACTCTGTGTTTTTAGTTAGGGTTTCTACTGCTGCAATGAGACATCATGACCAAAAGCAACTTGGGGAACAAAGGGTTTATTTGGCTTACATTTTCCTATCACTGAAGGAAGACAGAGTAGGAACTCAAATTGGATGGGAACCCTGAGGCAAGAGCTGATGAAGGGGCCATGTAGGAGGGCTGCTTATCGCTTGCTTGTCATGGCTTATTCAGACTACTTTCTTATAACACCCAGGACCACCAGTCCAGGGATGTCACCATCCATAATGAACCAGGTCCTCCCATGCAAATCACTAGTTAAGAAAATGCCCTACAGGATAACCTAAAGCCCCATTTTATGGAGGTGTTTTCTGAATTGAGATTCTCTCCTCTGAGATGATTCCAGCTAGTGTCAAGTTGACATCAAAACCAGTCTGCACACTATGTTAAGCAAGATATCCCAGGCTCAGACCAATATAGCATGTTTGTGGATGCTAGATTTATATATGTGGGGTAAATGTGGGCTATAGACCTAAACCAGGACCATGAGAGCAGAAAAGGGTCTTAAGGGAAGGCTGCAGGGTGAAAGGGAGGAAATGACAGTAAAAGACCCAAGTAACATGAAGCAGAAGAGCTAGAGAGTGGAGGAGGAGGGCTGGCCAGCACACTAAGCCGGGGGAGGAGAGTGGGGAGAGAACCAACAACAGAAACTGTGTGTACAGAACTGCCATAAGGAAACTCATAACGTAATCGGCTCATCCAAAACAAAAGACAAAAATGAGTGATGGAGATCATTTATAAATCTAGTATACACACAATTGCACACATTTGAGGTGCAACTGAAGCGTTCAACGTAAGACTCGGAATAACCAAGTGACCAACACGTTTGAAAGTTCTCTTCAAAGAAATGATGTTGAGGCAGAGAAAACCACCCAACTGCTAAATTGGCCCTGCAGGGGTAGGAACACAGGCCAACACCAGAGGAGCAAAAGGAGGCGAAGTTCAATGGCATTGCCCAATCACATCAACCAAGACGCACCCACCCCTTTCCTTCCAGAAACATTCTCAGATCTCCCTCCACATTTGTGGAATCCTCTCCTCTTGACTGCATGACCTTGGATCCAATCCCTTTTGCTAGGGTAATATCCATCCCAGGACTGGATCTAGAAAAGGGAGACCCCAGATCAATGACGTCCAATTTGGTCCCGGCAGTTTACATGTTGAAATGGGGAGTGAAATAGGGACAAGCTGAACCACACAGTAATGACAGAATCTTCAAGAAGAAATTAACTTTGTTAATATGCCTGCCTCTTCTGCACGGTTCCCAAATTAGAATTTGCCATCTTCAAAAAAGCAACAAGAATGAATACATGAGCACATGCCAGTATTCAACACAAAAGAAAAAAGAGAAGGCAACTTCAATGTGTAACAAAATTACTTGAGAATCAAATCATTAGATACAATGTTGGTACTTTGTGCTGAAAAAGCACTATTTTTTAAGATGTATTTTTAATTACATATGAGTTAAAGGTAGTGATGAGCCACACAGGAATGTCGTCTCAGCCTGTCCTTTAAGAGCAGTATAAGCTCTTAAAACTGCTGGGCCATCGCTCTAGCTCCAATGGGGTTAACTATTCATTTAGAATAAACATTCTATGCCTTTGCAGGAACCTTCCACAACAGACTATAAGGCATAAGGAACCTGCAGACTTAACAAGGGTGCGTTCCACTGCTAAGATGCTCCTAGACCACACAGATGTCTAACAGTAAACATTTCATCACCCAAAAAGTACTTCAGGGAAGCGTTTCACAGCGGGGCAATTGAAGTTTTTGTGTATGGTACTGGGGAAAGAAATTACACAAGTCAAAGGCTCCTAAAATAGGTGCTACCACATTTCCCTCTGCCGAGGTCCGACTGCAGTGAGAGGCACTTTTAAAAAGTTTATATTTGCACTTACGTTCCGTCAAGCCACGTTAAATGGCCACATTATTCTGTGAGTTCCAATTACCTGCGCTGCTACTACAGCTGGCTGAAAAGCTAATCAAGTTACTCGAAGCCAAGGTACACCCATCACTTCTGTGTGACTTGAGAAAATACCCTACACAGAGGTGGCGCGTCCCCGCACTGCACCCAGTTCCAAGAAAGAAAATAAATAGGAGTCAAACAGAGTGGGGTGTAGGTGAGAAAATCTTGGGACGTCAAGGCAGAACAGAAACTAGAGATCGGAAAATGAAGGTGCTGTTGCAGAAAAGAGCAAAGTCAGAGGACGAATGCCGCTGCGGCGGGCAGCCAGTGAATTCAGCAGAAGGCCGCCAAACAAGGGCGGCTAGATCTGCGAGGCCTGAGATGACAGTCGCGAGCCTTTTCCCACGGAGAGCCGGCCCTTAGCTCTGCCTCGCTTACCAACTCACCTCGACTGGAGCCGCC
Organism: Rattus rattus; assembly: GCF_011064425.1. Classification (NCBI taxonomy): domain Eukaryota; kingdom Metazoa; phylum Chordata; class Mammalia; order Rodentia; family Muridae; genus Rattus; species Rattus rattus. Next base: position 122,488,872 of record NC_046157.1, read on the forward strand.
ACACAAACTGCTGCCCCATGGCCTAAAACCCTAGAGATGAATTAGCAGAACGTAGCAACTCCACCTGCACTTCTCAGACCCGCCCACCGCCGACCAGAACCTTGAAGAGCCAGGGTCACCGACAATTCCTCCGGAGGGCCAGAGCGGCCTACCGCTGCACTTCCGCTGAGCTCCCCAGAGCCAGAGCGGCCCACCCCCCGAACTTCCGCTGCTCTAGGCTCACAGGCCAAGCAAAACAAGAGCGTGAGGAAACCAGTAAGAGCTGTGGGCAGGGCCAGGCCAGACACGGCTGGGGCGGGGCCGGGACCCTGGTAAAAGTGGGGCGGGGCCTGGCTAGGGGCGTAACTAGACGAGGGGAGGAGGGGGAGGAGCCAAGAGAAAAGCAGAGAGATGGGTAACCAAAGCAAAGAGAAAAGGAGAAAACCTGGATGAAAAAGAAAGGAGTTTGCCCTCTAAATTAGGTTGTCATGGGAAACGCCCAGTTGGTTATCTATGTTTGACTTTTAAGTTTAACCAGCAGGTATTGATTGATCTGAAGTAGTTTTGTGTAATTTTAATAATTTTTAAATGAAATGGTAAATTTAAATCAGACCCGATGACACACTCCTGTAATTCCAGCACTCAAAAAGTTGAAGCAGGAAAATGTTCACCTGGACTACACAGCAAGACCCTGTCTAGGAAAAATAAGTAAATCAAATCTTTGAGACGAACAGATGAGATGCATTTGATAACAAGGAGAGCTCAGTATCGTTTAGTACTCTACATAGCTGAACTTGCTTTGAACATTGCTAATTATTTTGGGAAAAGTTACAAACCCCTGGTCTTCCTCTAACAGACAAAATATCTGATTAAGAGAATACTCACAAGTATTCTCTTAATTCGCTTATTCGCTGTAATCAGCAAAAGCATACCTACTCTGGAAAGCAGCTTATTAAATAATACTCATATTTAACTACACACCGTGGTGAATTGAATATGCTTGGCCCAGGGAGTGACACTATTTGGAGGTGTGGCCTTGTTGGAATAGGTTTAGCCTTGTTGGAGGAACTGTGTCATTGTGGGCATAGGCTTTAAGACTCTGTCCTAGCTGCCTATAAGCCAATCATCAGCTGTTTATCTTCCGAACAAAATATCAAACTTTCAGCTTCTCCTGCGTCATGCCTGCCTGAACGCTACCATACTCCCACCTTGATGATAACGGACTGAACTTTTGAACCTTTAAGTCATCCCCAATTAAATCCTGTCCTTATAAGAGTTGCCTTGGTCATGGTGTCTAATTGCAGCAGTAAAACCCTAACCAAGACCCCTGCTACTCTTGAGTTTCTTCTGGACTCACACAGATGTCTAGCTGTAAGCATTTCATCAACAAAAAGGTATTGGCATATTTATAAGAAATGAGGAATTCCAAGAAGAGTTTCTAAGAGTGGGAAGTTAAAGGGGTGTGTATCGTCCTCTGAAATATACCCTGACCTTAAAGAAATTATTCTTAGTCTTTAGCATATTATAAGATACTTGATCAGAAGTTATCTTTCTGTCCTGGATCAAATATGATAATAGCTAGAGAAGAAAGGAAGCCGACAGACACCATACAAGTGGAAGACACCAGACACAAAGAATTCCTGACCTGCAAATAGTCCTCGGATAGGTACAAGTAGTCCCGATTTGGCTTCACCGTCAAAAGGCATCGTGTCCTATTCATTCAGAAAAGAAAGACTCTGTTAGCTTATCCAGCATATGTTACTGGGAAAATGAGCTTTTCTATTGCATCTAGAGCCAAATCACCCTTTTCCTGACGTCATGTGAAAGGGGGCCCTATTTTGATTTCATTCTCTGCCATTGAAACTTTTATTTATTTATTATTTATTTGGTGTATCTATACACATTCAAGTTCAATGGTATATATGCAGACATCAGAGGAAAACTTGCAGGAATTGGTTTTCTCCTCCCACCGTGTGGTTCTCAGGGATGAATTCAGTTTGTCAGGCTTAGAGGCAGTGCCTTTACTCAATGAACTATCTTGACAGCCCCTATTAATTTCCTTAAAAAGAGGGGAAAAGGGACCATGCATTTTTCACTTTGCACATTAAGAAAGCAGCCCTACCCTCAGCATCACTACTGATTGTATAGTATTTTATTATTCTATAAGGAAACCATGTCTCACCTAGCTTGCTTTCTATCGCTGTGGAAGACCATGACAAACAGCAACCTGGGGAGGAAAGGGCTTACTTCAGCTTACAGTGTATGCATAGTTCCTGCCCTGACTTCAAGGGAAGCAGAGGCCACAGAGGTACTCTGCCTGATGGCACATACGCCTGCCTTGGGCACATAGTGTATAGTCGATATGTGGGCCTTTACAATTAGCTAATTAGCTTTTACTCCACATAGCTCTTTTCAAGATTCGTTCACATAGCCCATGGGACCCGCAGCAGCATTCGTCCTCTGACCTTGCTCTGTTTAGCAACATCACCTCATATTCCGACCTCTAGCTTCTTCTGTTTGGCCTTGACATCCCATGACTTCCCCTCGCCCCCTCCGTTTGACTCCTATGTATTTTCTTTCTTGGAATTGGGTGCAGTGTCTGTTCGTGCATGTCCAAGTGTGCGTGCATTGAGGAGTACAAGTCCATATGGAGGCCACAGGTGAACTGAGAGTCATTCCTCAGCATCCCATCTTGTTTATAAGATGAGTTGTAAACATAAATGTTGTTTTGATTTCCTCTGAGGAAGGGATGAATGAGAGCCGTATCCAAGCTCTCACAGCTTCAGATGAGCCCAGACCGTTTGTCTCTCCATTCTAACCCATCCCTAGGCCTAGTCCTGGAAGCTTCTAGCCAATGTACTATCTCCCAGCCTCTGTCTGCTAACCTGGGCCTAGAACGTTGCAGCCTCTGAGACGTACTGCTGGATGAGCTCTCCCTTTCAGGGTATTTCTAGATTCTGCTGGCTGGTTCTATTCAGCTCTTCCGGCTCAACCTCCTCTCCAAGTGACTGATTCAATCTGGCTTCTTTCCGTTTCTCACTAAATTGCTCTGCTTGGCCTCAGCCTAGGTGGGAATCTGTTCTAATCTTCTGACTCCTTCTTTCTTACTCTCTGGCTTCAACTGCCTCTGCTGAGCTGCACTGAACTGCATGAACTCGTGAAGGAGCTCCTCTCCACTGCACTGACTCCCGACCGACTCTCCCTGTGCTGCTCTTAAATAGTTCCTCTTCCCAGGGTTCTCCTGAGAGTTGTGTGTATTCTCTTTGACTCACTTGGTCAAATCTTTCTCTGATTCGCCCCTTTATCTGCACCTCAATGTCACCTAGGTGTCACTTTCAAACATGCCTGCTTGCTCTACAGACTAATTTTACCTTAAAGGAGTATACTAAGGTCATCTCTGTAGTCTACCCTGAGGGATTAAAGGTGTGTGGCGTGTTTGCGTTCCAGCTGGATCACACAGATCTAGGTCTCTGGGATGTGATCCCTTGTCAGGGCATACGCATTGCTGGATTAAAATTCCTCTCTCTTGGGCCTGGAGCTCACTAGGCTAGGCTGGAGAGACTACAAGACCCATGATCTATCTGTCCCTGACTCTCGTGCTCTGGGAGTATAAGCCTGGTACTGTGCCAGTCACACTCGGGTTCTCAGGCTTTCTACATGGGTATCCTAGGTCACACTCAGGTTCTCAGGCTTTTCAGGCAAACATTTTCCGACCAAGCTCTCCCTCCCAAGAGCCACTAATTTTCTTCCTCGAACTACATATTTTAAGTGTCATTTAGCTGATCACACAAGAGATTTTGTGTATGAATAACTTTTACATTTTGATTGGGGTAATGAAACTGTTGGACTTTTTATAATTTGCCAGCTTCCCAATAACCACGTGGAGACCTTTTATTATTTGTGAAAGCTTTAGTCCCTAGCTTACTTGTTTCTAACGAGCTCTTTTAACCCAAATTAACCCATTTATATTAGTCTATGTTTTGCTACATGGCTTATTACCTTTCCTTTGTTTCATAAGTCTGAATTCCTCTGCATCTTAATAGCAAATCTCTTGCCTCACACATTCTCCCAGAGTTCCTATCTCTCTGCCCAGAAGTCCCACCAATTGTCTCCCTCTTTACTATAGGCCATTTCAGCTCTTTATTAAACCAATCAGAAGGTTTGGGGGGAGTATTTACAAAACACTAGGACAGGTGATATTTAACAGTGCTGAGGTCTAGCCTGCATTCCTATCTCTGCCACAGAAATCAGCATTTGAATAATATGGTCTTTACACAGTGCACAAAATGATACCCTATAGACCTGATTGTGTAGAAAAAATAAGAATATAAAATTTATCAAGCTGCAAGTGATCCTTAAATTAAGTCCCTATAGCATGTCCAACAATACAGAAACCAACATCAGGGTTGAATTGTTATTGTGTTGCTAGCCAAGACGTAACACTGAGATGCTGCATGGCAAAAAAAAAAAAATAATAAAAAAAAATTTAAAAAAAATGTATTTTTACGACCAGGCCAGACTTAACACTCTTATCAGGAGTAGGAAAATGAAAGTGGCCCAGACTAAAGACAGAAAGACCTTTTATGACAAGTTAGCAAGTGATTTAAAAAAAGCAGAATTTGAAGTGGGTTTTTTTTTGTTTGTTTTGTTTTTATTATCATGTGAAAGATACGTGTTATGGATACACAGTTAACATACCATGAAGTATTTTATGGTCAGTCAATTCTTGGAATAGTGGAAACAATTTACAATGTGTAATTCACAAAATTATTGAAGAAGAACAAAAAAAATTTAAAAAAAAACAAACAAAACAAAACAACACAAAAAACCAAGGTGACTTCTAGTCAAGGACAGGCTTAAAGTTTAACGTTGTTTAACTAAAAAGAAAAATGGAATCAGCTGTTTCATAGCATACACCCTACAAGGATGTAATTTATCCAGTGAATGTGGCAGTCTCAGTACACCCTTACATGCAGCACAACTGTAGACGTTCATAAGCACCCCCACCCATTTACGAACAGCAATAGAGAAACAAGAATTTTTTAACACACCTTTCTCTTCCACAGAAGGGAGGTGCATACCTTTTTTTTTTTTTTTTTTTTTTTCATCCACAAGACTGGGGATGGCTGTGCTAATAACCTGGTGATCTCTGCCATTCTGTAGAGCCAAGCTTCACGCTAATCCCCTTACCCGCACCATTGCTTTCCACTCAATAGAACCTATTCGCGTTGAAGAGGTCGTAGGTACTTTGCAAAGGTGCATACTTTGAAATTGTGTTTCAATTTAGCCATACCATTTTGTTGTGATAATTGTTAAGAGGAAACTTTATCTGAAGTTAAATATATGCTTAAATATGTTAAAAAAAAAAAAAAAAAAAAAAAAAAAACCATTGGGAGTCAGATTGCAGAAGTCTGCCCAAAGTCATGGTGACCCAGCTTTCCTTCTCCAGTTCTCTCTCTGCTGGCTGCAGGGACCTGGCACACAGGGTACACAGATGATACCTGATGAAGTTCAACCTGCACTCAAGTAAGCAAATGAGATCACACAGCCGAAGGCCTCTAGCTCTCCTCACTTTCAATCACAGATATGATTAGAAAACAGACCTTGACTCAGTAGCTACCAACGACAATGCTGAGCTGTGCATACATCCGCAAAAGAAACGTATACCTCCTCTCACGTCACAAGACTCAACAGCACTCCTCTTAACAGCACTGCCATTTTCTTATTCTACACGTGCAGCGAAGTGGCCTGATGGAGCCCGAGATTTTAGAGGTGCACTAGGCTAAGTAATGAAATCTAGCTCTTTCTCCTGGTTTTGTATCTACAGTAAAATAAATCCTTCCACAACCAAAATTGTTAATATGTGGAAATACTTTCCCTTTTTTTAATTGAAAACATTTTTCTTACAATATATTATGATCATGATTTCTTCTCCCTTAATTCGCCTCAGATCTTCTCCAGCTCCCCACCCACCTAACTCCTTGCCTTTTTCTCTCTCTTTAAAAAAACAACCAGACAAACAAATCAAAAAGAAAATCAAATCAAATCAAAAGAAAGAAAAGGCAAAATAAACACATACACAGAAAGCCAAAGCCCATAGAAACACAAATAAAAACCCCTAATACATAGACAAAAGACCAGTAGGACAAAATTTGCCCAAACAGCAATATGAAGTCTACAAAAGCACCGTTGGGTTTGTGTTGGCCATCTATTGTTGGAGACGGGGCCTACCCTTAAGTGTGGTTTATGTATTCAGTAAGACTCCATTGAAGAAAACTTTCAAGTTTTCGCTTGTAAGTGGATGTAGTTTAAAGATAGCTTCTTGGTTAGGGATGGGACCTCTTGTTCATTTTTATCCCTCTCAGCACTGGTGCCCCATCTTCTATGAACCTGTGCAGGCCCTGTGTGTGCTGCCACAGTCTCTGTGAGTTCGTGTGTGTGTGTGTGTGTGTGTGTGTGTGTGTGTGTGTGTGTGTGTGTGTGTGTGTGAGTCCTGTTCCCCTCTTACCCTTACCTTCTTTCTACCTCCTGCATAGCTCCCTGAGCAGTGAGGGAAGGGCGTTAGCAATCAGGCATCCTCACTAGCCAGCCCTCAGGGACCTAGCGGCAGGCGCTTGCAAAGTCACATGCTGCTGCCAGATGTGCCTGCCAGGTGTGCTAGGTGCGATGATGCATAAATGGTCCCCCAATCACCCTAGATCTCTGTCTGCCTCCCCTCACTTCTCTCTCTCCTCTTCCCTCTCCCTTCTTGTGTCTCTCCGTTTCTGTCTCTCTGAGTCTCCCTTTGTTCCCTCCCTCTTGCTTGTATCCCTGCCTGTCTGCTTCTATCTCTCCCAACTTGGAGTGTCCCTACTCCAAGGTGCCCTTTTGCTCTCCCCTCCCCCAAAAAACCTCGTACACTAGATCTGTTGCAGGCATAGTTTTAAAGAGGCACACCTTTGCCCTGGCCCACCAAAGGCACCCACCCTTGCCACATTTCTCCTATCAATGGTTTGATGAAGACGTCCTGTTTAGGACTGAGTTATCCGAAGTCTTGCTTTTTCTACACACTGTCCAGTTGTGGGTCTTTTGTTAGTTCCCATCTACTTCAAGAGGAAACTTCTCTGGTGATGACTGAGTCAGGTACTGATCTATGGATATAGCAAACTGCTCATTTTATTGCTGTTTTCCTTTAGCTGAACAATAGTATTTGGTTTTCCCCTAAGTCAGTGGTCTATCCAATCTCAGGTTCTTGGCCATCTAATGTCAGACATAGGTTGCATTATAAAAATAACTTTTATTCTCCAGAGGTAATTGTCTCGAGGCTCACTGCCTTAGTCTGCTAACTTAGGCCTAGTTCTGGAAGTTTCTGGCCTCCATACAATCTAATCTAGGCCTAGAATGTTTTCAGCCCCTGAGACTTACTGATGAATAAGTTCATCCTTTCTAGTTTCCTGATTTCTGGCTGGCTGATTCAGCTCTGCTGTTCTGACCCAAAACTCTTCTCCATGCTGAGTTATTCAATCTGGCTTCTACAGGTGTCTCATGAGTTGCTCTGCTTGGCCCCAAACTATCTCTGTCAATCTGCTCTAACCTTCTGGCTCCTTCTCATTCTCTGGCTTGTTCTGTCTTTACCTGGGTGTAGCTTGTTCTCTCTCTACATCCTGTCTACTGCTATCCTACAAAACTTCTTTCCTTTTCTTTTTTCTCTCTGCGCTGCTCTCTCTTAAGTAGCCCCTCTTTCCTCTCTCTTTCTGAGAGTTGGGCTTATCCTATTTTGTCAAATCTTTCTCTGCTTTGTTTTCCATTCAGTTAGATGTCACTTTCAAACACTGATGTTTCCTTCAAACTAATTTTAACTTCATTGTTTGTGATTAAAGGTATGCACTAAGAGCATGTCTGTATTCCCACCAGAGGGATTAAGGGTGTGTGAAAGGCTGAGCTATCTCACAACTAGAAGGCTTTTTCCAGGGTAGAGTATCGAGGTTCACAGTGTGCTCAAATATCCTGCAGCATTGCGTCTCTTGGGGTATGCTTTAAATCCAAGCAGAGAGTGGTTGGTCATTGCCACATTTGTGTCACTATTTCACTAGCATACTGCAGGCACGTCATCATTGTAGATCACAGGGTTTGTAGCTGGTTTGGCAGTGTCCTTTCTACTCAGGTAATGTGCAGAATACCTTCCAGTACCATGAAAACTGGTCAGTAGGGACAAAGGCTATAGTTAGTGTGATGGTTTGCATATGCTTGGCCCAGGGAGTGGCACTATTAGAAGATGTGACCTTGTTGGAGGAAGTGTGTCACTGTGGGGTGGGCTTGGAGACCTTCCTCCTAGCTGCCTGAGGATGCTCAGTCTGTTCCTGGCTTCCTTTGGGTGAAGATGTAGAACTCAGCTCCTCCTGCACCATGCTTGCCTGGATGCTGCTGTGTTCCCACCTTGATGATAATGAACTGAACCTCTGAACCTGTAACCCAGCCCTGATTAAATGCTGTCCTTTATAAAACTTAAATTGGTCATGGTGTCTGTTCACAGCATTAAGACCCAAACTCAGACAGTTAGGCACCAGCTTGACTTCTCTGTGCTCAAATGATATAGGAAAGTAGTTTGTTTGGGTTTTTTTTTTCCTTCCCAGAAATAGGGCCTTGCCATCAGTTTGTTAAGAGCGAGCAGTAACTTTGAGAATATCCTGTTACTTGAGGAGTTTCCAGAGGGGCCCTTTGTCCAATGACTCAGTAGGATTTAACCCATCTCTGGCAATGGATGTTTCACTTGTTGGCAAGAGATGTCTAGTTAGGGCATTGTTTCCCCTGTTATTTGGTAAGTCTTTAAACTTCTCTAACGTATGCCCACATTTTAAGAAGCTTCGACAGCAGTAGGTTTCCTTATGACCCGCTCAATGGCTCTAGTGTTGCTTGTTCCTCCCTATACTCCCCTCCTTACCCCTCCTTCCTACTCATACCCATTTAATCCACCCTCCTCCTATCTCTCCATAACTATATATTCTATTTCCCCTTCCTTGGGAGACTACCAAAGGCCTGAGTAACCACCTTAGAGGTATTTAAGTGGAAATATGACATAATCAGACTTGAATCCAAAATTCAATTGGAAACATAGCCAGTAGGCCAGAGGAAATGCACGTGACTTCCCAAACTCTTCCTTGTGTATTTTTGGTACCTTCATTCCGACTTGTAAGAGAGGTTTTTACCTCACTGATTGGTCCTCTATCAGCTATATTTCATAATGTCATCCCAGGAAAGCATTTTAACAGTTATTCTTGATTTGTTGGAGTTGCTGTTGTGCTCCCCATCTGGCCAATTTGTTTCTCATCTTCTAAACTCACTAGGGCACTCTGATTAGTATTTTCTTTTTTATGAGTATGAGGGTTTGCCTCCATGTATGTCTGTGTACCACATGGCTGCCTGGTGCCTATAGAGAGCGTCAGATCCTCTAGAAGTGAAATTACAGACAGCCGTGGGCTATGTTGTGGGTGTTGGGGACTGAACGAGCATCCTCTGTAAGAGCAGAACGTCTTCTTAACCACAGAGCCTCTTCTTCAGCCCCATAACTTTTTGAACGATGAATGGGCTGCTTCAACATTCCACGAGGTCTGACCATCCGTTTGGCTACTGCGGTTGTTCATAGGTTCTGAAACTACGGCCTCTGTCAGACAAGGATGACTTATTTTTCAGGCCATCAACCAATCTCCATGCTTACAGAATTGCTTTAGTAACAGCCAATACTAAGGAAGCATTAATAAAATGGGGAGGGGGCTATTTTAAAATTGTTTCTGTTAAGTAAAAGAAATGTGTATATACCCAGAAACATACAAGAGAAACGCAGACCCAGAATATCAACAGTGAACAGCTATGGAGATGAGTGACCCAGTTCCTATGCATACACGCGCTTTATTGCTAGACTCAAGAATGTGTAGATGTAAAAAAGTAAACATGGACTTAAGTTCTATTTATTTATTTTTTTACTTACTTGCTTATTTACTTCTTATGTGTATGGGCATTTTGTCTGCACATATGTTTGTATATCATATATGTCCAGTTACCACAGAAGGCATCAAAAAGCTGGCTTTCTAGACTATTGTAAGCTGCCATGTGGGTCCTGGCAATCAAACCCTGGTCCTCTGGAAGAGCAGCCAGTGATTTTAATAACTGAATACTTTCTGTAGCTTAGAGAACATAGATTTTTTTAAAAGTAGGGGATGTTATATGCAAACAACCATATTTTTTCTTTTGGTTAGATAAATTCCACAAATCCCATGTGAACAAGATTTTTTTCCTCTTAGTTAATTGTCAGGTAGTGAATATACCCCATCCAAGAAAATTGAAAAATGAGGGATTTTTTTTTTCTTTTTTGGTAGGGTAGTCCCCCTGAAACAGATTCATTAGGGAAAAAAAACCTATGCATTGCTTAGTTTTGTGTATGACATGTGATACTCTCTAGTAATTAAAATGAAAATACACCACACATTTACAACATAAAATATGACATTGACATTTTAAAGACTACACTATTTTTAATACTAGCCTTGGTACATAGTAACAAATGGAGAACAGAAGATCAGAGATGGGGGAATGCAATCAGGGGCTGAGTGTTCACTTCCTTCTCATCTTGAGGTCAAGCAGTGGCCCACAAGCCTCCTTTAACTTGTTAGACCTGTAGAAGCATTTGTAACTGTGTAGGTCAATTAGATGATTAACTAGCCTTCATAATTTTTGGAAGAGTAGGGAAAGGCCAAAAAACATTAGTAAAACATAGGGAAAATGATGATGAACAAAGAAGCTGTGTGAGATGAGTTTAAAAAACCATGACCAGAGTCAATTGAATGTTCTTTCTGATTGTCCAATACCCACCCCCCCCCAGGAGTTAAAGGAAACACTAGGTTAATCACAATAAGCAAACATTTCACTGCCAGTACATTCTACAAAAAGTCTGTGAAAAGCATACAAGATCAAATAATTTCTATGTATAGTTATTCTGAAAAGTAACATTATTTTAAGCTCTGAGGGTTCAGGGATAAAGGTGAATGCCCAAATGTATGTACCATGGACTCTGCAGCACTACCTAAATAATGAGGTACGTCAAAGCCCAACTTTGTGTAAAACTGTGGGTCATAGCCCCTGTGAAATGACATAGCTTGATATGGGGGTAAGAAAAGAAATTGGAACAATAAAAATCTTCTAAATGAACAAAGACCTTACTAATTCAAAATGAAATCCATGATGATGCTCACCTGAATGAAAACTTATGATTTCACAGTGCCTCAGCTCAAAAGTGAGAATATTGGGGTATAAATTATAGTGTTCTTGCTGTGCATACAAATGTTTCTGCTCTTACAGAAGCATAATAGTTTAACATAGAAAAATATTTTGACTATTTTTCTACCGTTATTTCTCAGCACATAAGTAACAACTTAGTACACCTGTGTATTGCCTGGAATGCTTGATTTTTATAAATCACTGTTTGAGTTTGCCTCCTTGGGTTTCATAAAAACGGTATTTAAACAAATTTTTAATCTGTTTTAGTGACCTGCAATGAGAACAGGATTTTCAGCAATTCTGAAACATGCTCTGTCATTTTATTTTCTCATTCTCAGCTTTGCTGATTAGAGAATCAGAATATCGGTCAATTCTGAAAAACTATCAAATATGTTGTATCTTATGGTATCAAAAGTTTAACTAGGATTTAATTTTTCTATAAAAATAAACAACCACATTTATCTCTTAGTATGCAAATTTGCATTCATCTGTCAAAATTGTAACATTTTATTTATGCCAAAGCTTTTTTGTTATTTAGGTTTTGTTAAGAATTATTTTATAAAATTTTTACTTATTGTCAATAAATGTGATTTATAGACCTAGTTTATATATACTTTTATATTTCCAAAGTCACATTTTTTTCCCTCGGGAAAAAACATAAGAAACAGCATTAGATCACAAAAGTAATGGTTTGGGTAATTTTAAAAGTCAGAAGAATCATTGCAGGAGGGACCACTCGTCTGCCCATGCCCATCCACTCTCATTCTTGGCTTCAGTTTTTTACTAGAATGGTCATTGACAGGCGGTCTGGAGGAGACACCAAGGGTGTCCTAAAGGAAAAGAATTTGGGTCAGCATATAGACATTTTAAGGAAGTCTTTAAATGTTTTATTTTTAATGCTTAAGAAGGTTACTCAGAAAATTGGATAATTCACTACCTGAGGACCCAGCTATACCACTCCTGGGCATATACCCAAAAGATGCTCCAACATACAATAAAGACACATGCTCCACTATGTTCATAGCAGCCTTATTTATAATAGCCAGAAGCTGGAAAGAACCCAGATGCCCTTCAACAGAGGAATGGATACAGAAAATGTGGTACATCTACACAATGGAATATTACTCAGCTATCAAAAACAATGACTTCATGAAATTCATAGGCAAATGGAATGAACTAGAAAATATCATCCTGAGTGAAGTTACACAATCACAGAAAAGCACACTTGGTATGCACTCATGGATAAATGGATATTAGCCAAAAAGCTCGAATTACCCAAGATGCAATCCACAGACCACAGGAAGCTCAAGAAGAAGGATGACCAAAATGCGGATGCTCCTACTCCTTCTTAAAGGGGGAAAAATATCCATAGGAGGGGCTATGGAAACAAAGGTTAGAGTAGCGACTCAAGGAATGGCCATTCAGAGCCTGACACACATGTGACCCATAGATATACAGCCACCAAAGATCAACGAAGCTAGAAAATGCATGCTGAAAGGGACTGGATATAGATCTCTCCTGAGAAACACATCCAGAGCATGTCCAATACAAAGGTCAATGCTAGCAGCAAACCACGGAACTGAGAATAGGACCCCCTTGGGGGGAATTAGAGGAAGTATTGAGAGAATTGAAGGAGCTTGCAACCCCATATAAACAACAATGCCAACCAACCAGAGCTTCCAGGGACTAAACCACTCTGGAAAGACTGTACATGGACTGACCCAGGGCTCCAACTGCATATGTAGCAGAGAATAGTCATGTTGGGGCACCAGGGGAAAGGGAAGCCCTTGGTCCTGCCAAGGTTGGACCCCCCCCAGTGCAGGGGAATGTGGGGGAGGGCAATAAGGGGGATGTATGGGGGAACACCCATATGGGGAAGGTGGAGGGGAAGGGATGGGGGCTTATGGACAGGAAACCGGGAAGGGGAATAACGTTTGAAATGTAAGTAAAGAAATATATGTAGTAAAAAATAATTTAAAAAAGAAATAAATGACATGATGCACCTCTAATAAAAAAATAAATGCATTATTTTCAATGAAACTAATTTAATATTGCTACTTCAAAATATCAAAGCAAACAAGTGGTATCCAATTCTGAAACAAAACTAAAGATATCTCATTTCAAAGCAGATTATACAAAATAGAATCACCAATTAGGTCACAAATATTCCAGACAACAAACTGCACTTTAAAATATTAGAGGCTAGGGTGCAGGACCCCATAGTAAGTTCCTTCTAGAAGTCTTCTCTGCGTGTGTGTGTGTGTGTGTGTGGTGGGGGGTAACAAAATATCCATGAAAGTTTCAGAATGGAAGGATGGGGCTGGAAAGCTTTATGACTGAGGGAGGCAGTCTCTGGCAAGACTGAGGTGGAGACTTGTCCAAACCCCAAAAGTCTTATCCCCTACTAGGCACTGCTTCCTCCTTGCTGTGGGTCACATGTCCCAGCACATGGAGACCTTACGACTTCCACCTCTGCCACCCTTGAGGTAGTCGAGTTCCCTGTGGTCAAATCACAGGCAGGTTTGCCTTCCTCTCTCCCTATAAGGATATGACCAGCAAGCACCTGGAATTCCTCTTCGTCCAAATGTAGCATTCCCAGCACCTCAGCCCCAACCAATAATGTAACTTACCCCCCAAACCCCTACCCACTCCCCAGGGTTTATATAACTCTCGTTGCCCCCAATAAAGGAGAGCTGTTTTACTGAAAACCAACTTGGAGAAGGTTACTTCATCTGCCACTAGCGCCAACGGAGATCCTGTGGAACCTACCAGCCAGAGTAAGCCTTGTGCCTTCCATTCTGGCCCAGAGCACAACAGTGCTGGGGTACCCCTAGGTGTGAGACAGCCATCGTTGGTCTACCCTGACCACATCCTGTAAGCCAGTCTAAAGCATCCCACATCTATATTCCTTGTGTCAGTTCTGTTCCTTTGAGAACCCCAACTGATACAGTTTATAAATACCGTGCACTCTCCATTTCTCAGACATTTCACCTGGTGTCTGGCCTTAGCAAGCACATGTACTATACTGCCTCTTAGACTTGCTCACACTGTCCTCTTGGCCCTCCAGCCAATTTCAGGCCACTGACCTGTTTTGTACAACCTGTAAACAATTTTTTTTTTACAATTTTAGGTTGGTTTTTGTTTTTGTTTTTGTTTTTTACAGCACACATAGGAAAGACAAGCAATAGAGACAAAAGTAGTCTTTAAGATGTAAAGTATTTATCATCTAGCCTCTCTCTCACACACAAGAAAAGTTTGTTAACCTCTGGCATGAAGCATTTCTCTATTATAAATCCCCAGAAGTGTAATTTTTAGTCAATGGGTGTGAATATTTGTGAGGCTTTTTTATTACCAAACTCTCCTCAGAATCCTTGAGCCAATTCATGCCCTTCTCGGTAATACATAAACTTTGTCAGTTGCTACGATTTGCCCCCCTATGAGTGGCTGACCCAAACCACACCTTCTGAATATTATTTTTTCTCAACCAACTTGTTAGTGAATCATTCAAGGTTTCACTTCCCTTAATAATGTTTGGTCATTAGTAGTTTTTTCTTTCATGATTTAACTAACTTACATTTGCCACTTTGGGGACAGAACATTTTCATTCTACTCATAAGATCGCTTTCTAAATGAGAATGTTACTCGCAAACCTTTTATAGATTACAAATTTTAAATATTTTTTCTTTATTTTACTCTGATGTTAGGTTTTCTCCTCTTCCCACCCCCACCTCCATAGACTCACATATTTGAATGCTTGGCCCATAGGGAGTGGCACTATTAGACGGTGTGGCCTTGTTGGAGGAAGTGTGTCACTGTAGGGGTGGGCAAGCAAGAGTCCCAGTGGGACATATATTGTAGGGTGGTTTCTGCAGCTGCAGGGAGAAATGGGCTAGATTCGTAGCTCCTACTCTACCCCCCTCCCCAGTTCTGCTCCTAGATACAAATCTATTCCCATCTAGGTATCCTAAATGTCATATTTATATCATTCTTCGATTTTGCATTATTCTTTGATTTTATATTATGATTTAATAATTAATAACAGCAGTAACACCAAGAATGGACTTAAGAGAATGGATCTAAAGGACAATACGATAGGCATGATGGCACCCATCTGTACTCCCATCACCCAGAAGGCAGAAGCAGGAGGATAGCAAATTTGAAGCCAGCAGGGGTTATAAAGTGACTCTTTCAGGGGCAGGGGGAGGAAAAGTGAGAAAGAAGGCTGAACCCGCTGAACCTGTGAGTGAATGAAAGGTGGATGGGGAATGGGAGTGGGTGGGGCGCCTCCAGGAGCTGAGTTGTAGCTGGGAGACAGAAACATTTTGAACTACAAACTTTTTTTCAGAGTAGATTAATACTACCGCAGCTTCTGTCCTTCCTAATAGTTTCTTGATTTTTTGAGAGTTGCCATCACGGTGCTGGGGATAAATGGCAGCTTGGGAAGAGGCTGATGAGAAAGCCGGCTAGCTAGGACTATTGAAGAGCTTCCCAGTCCCAGCCATAGAATAAATTGTAGGGAAGCCGGTGGATAAATCTCACCAGAACAGAAGGGCCCAGTGCACTCAGAGACTCTGAGGCTCTCTATCCCAAAGTTGAATGTTGCCCTTTTAAAATTCCCACCCTCGCTGCCCTTCATCCATCACCACCCATTCCCATTTCCACCTACCATTCCCAACTATATCCTTAAGGCACGCGGAGGATTAGTTTAAAGGGTTGCACCGAGAGATGAGTTTCCCACCTAAGATGTGCTTCTTGCCTGGCTGGGCCTTGACCCACAGCTAATAAAGCATAAGTCCAGAAGACACTGCTTTGGCTAAACGAACAAGCAGCAACCTAGACGCTTCTGTTAGAACAGGGGAATTAGAGCATCGCTAACGAGAAGTCCAACTTCACATCTTCAAACCATCTGTGAAACCCATAACACCAAGGGTTCGAATGAATAGAGGAGGAAGATTCTCAAAGAGTTTGTGACTGGTTCTGGAGAAACAACGCACAACATGAACTGTGTGGATGAAGCAACTCTGAGCTTTCTGACCCTCTCACATAAATTGACCACGCTTCACTTGTGACCTCCTGGACGTCAGACTCTGGCTGGCGTGGGATGCCCTCTCCCGCTCCAGAAGCAGGAGGCCACCCGACCAGGGAAAGAGGCGGGGCCAGGACCTGGCAGAAACTGGGCTGCAATACTGGAGCCAAGAGAGGCAGGGCGCCTCCCGGCCTTCGCTGCGGTGACCTCCGCGGTTTTCCCGGCCGCTCGCCCGCCGGCTGTGCCTGCCAAAGGAAGATTGCGCCGGGTCCCAGTGCGACCACCTCCAGGCGTTGGCACTCCCTTCCTTCTTTCTCGCCCCTCCTCCGCTTCTTCCGTTTCTCCGGGAAAGACTGTAGCCTCCTTCGGGGCTCCGCATCCCCTCTTAAGTAATCCGCTTTCCTGCTTTCGCCACCCCTCCCTGGTGTCCAGCGTCTCCACCTCCGCGCATTTGGGTCCCCGCGAGCGGCGCGCGCTCCATCGCCACTGCGGAGGGCAGGTGAGTCAGTCTCCGGCCGAAGGCGCCTGGCTTCCGCGCCTGGGCCTGCGAGGTATGGGGTAGCCCTAGCGAGGCCTCTCCGGCCTGGCGATGCCCACCCACACAGAGCCCGATCCCCGAACCGAGAGGCTCAGCTCGCGGATCACGCCGCCCTCTTAGCTCTGCAGAAGCCGCCGAAAGAAAGCGATCGCCAGCAGAGTAGCAAGTAACTTTCTTCCGCTGCTCGGTTCTTTCCCGTCCTACTACTGGCCTCTAGGTTGAATGAGCTGATCTGAGAATGGTGAAAGCAGAGGCCCAGGTTCTAAGGGTAGGTGGCATAGCTGTCACGGAGTAGGGGAGCATTTTGCTTGAGAGATGCTTCTAGCATGGGTACGTGTTGACTGCCTCTAGAGACCCATTGGATGGGTGTGGACTAAACAAACAGGGAGATGGGGTTGGGGATTTAGCTCAGTGGTAGAGCGCTTGCCTAGCAAGCTTCAAGGCCCCGGGTTCGGTCCCCAGCTCCGGAAAAAAGAAAAACAAAACAAACAAACAAACAAAAAAACCAAACAAACAGGGAGAATATTTAGATAACCTCAACCTCTTTGCTTGTAATTCTTTCTATATTTTGAAGTGTGGTTTTGTGAGCCGTGCCTAGGCAGTTGCTGTGGACAGCATTGAAGGATGTCACCTAAACTACCTATCCTGGCTTTGGTAAAATCATATTGACTGTCAGTCATGAGATGTGAAAGAAAACCCTGGGAACACACGTTAACAAGCTTGGTGTGTACTCTGGAGATTTCCGTCCTTAAAACGAGGACTGGAACACGTGGACGTTTGCCCACTGTGTGAGGGCGTTCACTTCAAAAGCACTGCTGCTCGAGGCAGTGCAGACAGGACTCATATGTATCCCATGTGCAGAATGAAACTTTTTTTTTTTCTTTTTGGCTCCTTGCCCTTAATTCCCAGTTTCAGTCAGTTGATAAAACTTAGGCCCACCTACCTGGTAACAATCTAAGGAAGAAAACAACCCCCTGGGACTACTTTTGACTGATGAACTAGCTAGATGACCTCAGGCAGGCCTCTAAAAGTACAGAATGAAGAGGAAAATACAGGCAACGGGAAGCCCATTTTAACCCCCGCACGTGCCGTTTGCTGTTTTAAGAACTTACTTTAATTTAAAGGACTTTTCTAATTCCTTTGCAGCTTGCTTTTAAGCATGAAGAGGATTGCGTAAGACATAAAGCTACACTTTACTCTTGGGATAGACTAACTCCTCTTCTTTGCAAGCTCTTGAACTAAGTCACCACTTGCACCTTAGACTCAGGCTCTGTAGTGTGAAGTTCATCACTGCATATTCAGATTATAATTGTACTTGGAGTAATTGGAGAGAAAAATGATCATTTCTTTTTAGGCGCAGACGGTACAGGCAATAAAGGTAAATCATTATATAGGCATTTCCTTTTTTACTTTGACCTTGAATAATAGTTAGAAAAAAAGATGCCTTACTCTATTTCATGTTATACCAAAACTGCTTAAAAGATAAATAAGTAACCAATTAGAAACAAACATCTTTCATTTTAAAGAATGGCACATATGTGAACTTTTCCCAGGTGGGAGTCCTTGTATAAATGTCCTCGTTAAAATACTTTTGGTTTTTTACCAAATACATTTAATGACTCCTAATGAAGTCAGAAGGACTCAATGTTGTGCTTTCGTCTGGGTTAGTTTGGAAATAAAAGTGTTGCTTCCTGTTTCTCATAATTAGTGTGGAGCTGTGTTTCCTAAACATAGCTGTTTACTAACAATGCCTGAGCCGACCGGCAGGGAAGGGAAGGAAGATGAGAGTAGAAGGCTAGACAGAGGGGGGCGGGGCATGGCTCGCTGAATGAAGTATACCATGTCCCAAGAACCCATACAAAAGGTGGGTAGGCATAGTCTTCCTCTAGTACTCCCAGCATTCAGCAGGCAGACGTGGATTCTTAGGACAGGCTAACTAGCTAGAGTAGTTGTGGTGAGCTCCAGGTTCAGCGAGAGACCCTGTTACAAAAAAAAAATAAAATGAGGGCTGGAGGATGGAGAAAGCCACCAAACAATTCCCAGCAACCACATGGTGGCTCACAACCATTCTGACCATGGCTAAAGAGCCTCCCTCCTCTGGTGTATCATAAACAGTGCATATATAATAAATGAATAAATAAATCTTAAAAAAAAATAAATAAATGGAAAATGAGGATGCATGCACCAAACTTCAGTTTGGGCCTCCACATAAATGCATATACAAACACTGAACCACATACACAAACATACACAAAAAATACTCAGTTACAACCTGGTAGTTTCATTCTAGTGTTTAGTTAGAAAGTTAGGATCTCAGGTATCCAAGATTGGACTCAAACCTTGTTAGGCAGGTGACCTTGAGCTTGATCTTCCTGTTTTCCCCTCTCCAGTGCTGGTATTACAGGCGTGTGCCACCACCTAGGTTATTGTGTAAGGTTAGGGAGGGATCCCAGGGCTCCAGGCGTGTTTGGGACACACCTTACTGACTGAGCTACATCTGTACCCCACAACTCAGTACTTTACAAGTCATAATTTCAAAAATAAAATCAAAATAGACAATGATGATAACTTTTTAAAAGGATTAGCAATGACAAAAAGCAGGAGAGAACTCACTGTTGCTAAGGTGAATCTTTCAGCTATATAAAATGTTCTTTAATAAAACTGTGGTTTCATTTATATAATATTTATTTATATAATATCACCCATTTAAGAAATCTACATGTCGGGTTGGGGATTTAGCTCAGTGGTAGAGCGCTTGCCTAGCAAGCGCAAGGCCCTGGGTTCGATCCCCAGCTCCGAAAAAAAAGAAAAGAAAAAAAAAAGAAACCTACATGTCTCATTATTCTGGTGATTGAATACACATTGTTGTAAATGTGTGTTTGTAAACATATTTTGGTGATTTCATTTCCATCATGATGTATGCCATGTTAATCAAGTCTTTTTCATATTATTAAGTTTTTCTATTAATGGATTTTTAAAAAGATAGTCTTATATAGTCCATAGAGCTGAGGTTGGTCTTGAACTGACTCTCCTTTTTTCTTCTTTCCCCTCCAAAGTCCTAGGATCATAGAGATGTTCTGATTATTGAATCCTCTATTGTTGGTGTTATGTATGTGTGTATATGGTGTGGTATATCTGTATGTAAATGTCCCAGTGTGTGTGCTTATTCATGGAAACCAGAGGTTGACTTCAGGTGACATCTTCAACTCTGCTCCAACTTAATTTTTCAGACAGGGTTTCAATGAACCTGAGCTCCCCAATTCAGTGACACTTGCTACAGGTCCTAGGAGCCCTCTGCTCCCAGTGTTGGAAATATAGGCAAGCCCAGCTTTTTATGTGGGAACCAAGAATTAGAATTCAGTTCCCCATGCTTGCACAACAGACACGATACTAAGGGAGCCATCTTCCTGACCTCCTTCTTTTTTTTTTTTTTTTAAAGATTTATTTATTTTTTGTATACAATTACACACACAGATCCCATTACAGATGGTTGTGAGCCACCATGTGGTTGCTGGGACTTGAACTCAGGACCTCTGGAAGAGCAGTCAGTGCTCTTAACCACTGAGCCATCTCTCCAGCCCCTGACCTCCTTCTTAATGCACAGTTAATAAGTGCATCTATAGTTTACAGTGACCAGTAGTCCATGGCAAAACATTGCACCAATACTTATTATCACATGGCAGATGCATGTCACCTCTTTCTGATGGAAGAAGGAAATCAGCATGAAGTTTCAAATTATTTATATCTTTCGCTAAATTGACTTACCAACCTGTCAAAAAAACTATATTTGACCATAAAGTGGCCATTTATATATTAAAACAAACAATATAGAATAATAACATCTAACTATTAAGGTTGATTATCACAATGGAGAATGTATCTGATTTTTTCTTTGCTTTTCTCCTCCCTTCCTCCTCTCCCTCCCTCCTTTCCTCTCTTCCTTTTTTCCTCCATTGTTGGAAAGGGAGATTAATTGCATGCTGGTTTTAACCTCAAACAACTAAATTCTCTTTTCTGTTTTTTGGATACAGGGTTTCTCTGTGTAGTTCTGGTTGTCCTGGAACTCACTCTGTATACCATGCTGGCCTCCAACTCCGAGATCCACCTGCCTCTGCTCCCAAGTGCTGGGATTAAAGGTGAGGGCCACCATGCCAGACTTAGAGCTGAATATTTTAGATCTCTTAAATTAATCATCTGTTTAAATGTATGCTTTAAGTAAGTGACAGTGGTAAGCTTCCCATTGGTATAAATAAGACTAACAGTTAATACCAGTTAATGACTAAATCTTAATTGTGCTTAGGAAAAACATAGCTTGGTAAAAGGTGATGCCCTAGTTTCTCCTTATTATCAGCTTATATATATATATTTTTCTTATGTGTTTGAGTGTTGCATTTGATCGCACTGTGAATCCCAAGATTGTATTATTCACTGGAAAAAACTGTATTTAGTTGTAGCGTGGCTCAGCCTTAGAACACACCTCTAATCCAAGAGTTTTCTGCTTGAATATTGTAAACAGGATTAAATAAAGTCATCCAAAGTAGGTCAAGAGGCAGAGCAAGCAACCAGTTGACAGGGAGCGAACACAGGATTACTAAGAAAAAAACCATAGCAAGTAAGAGAGAGTCAGGAGGACGGATAGAGACTCACAGGAAGTAGAAGGGAGGGGCATGCAGTTTGAAAGAGGGTTTTTGTGATGGTGTGAGAGTAAGCATTCCTTCTGGGATGCTGGTTGAGGAGGAAGGTCAGCTGGATGCTCTCTCTGCTTCTCTGAGCTAGCAGGCTTTTACCCCAGTATCTGACTCCCAAGCCTTCATCGGTAAAATCGAATGATTGAGATTTTGTTAGAAAACAACATATGAATACTGACCTGTGTGTGTGTGTGTGTGTGTGTGTGTGTGTGTGTGTGTGTGTGTGTGTGTGTTTTCACCAATGCAAGTCTGATGCTCAGGGAGCCACAGAGAGTGTCAGAGCCCCAGGAACTGGAGTTAGACAGTTATGTGTCACATGGGTGCTTCAAATCAAACTCTAGAAGAGCCAATCCCCCTAGAAGAGAACCCAGATCCCTGAGCTGATGCTCCACCTCTCCAGACTGGGTCCCCAGCCCTGTTAGAAGCCTTTCCAATGAGGAGTTGAACTACCAAACTCCAGAATTGACCTGTACTCAACTCCTCAGAATTTATAGGACTTGTATGCAACCCCAGTTTGTAATAAGAATGAAAAAAAGCCCGTGTTAGAAATATGAGCGGTAGCTAAGTGGTGATGGTATCAGCACTTGGGAGGTAGAGACAGGCAGATCTCTGAGTCGGAGGCCAGCCTGGTCTACAGAGTGACGTTCAGGACAGCCAGGGTTACACAGAGAAACCCTGTCTTAAAAAACACAAATGAAAAAAGAAATATGAGTGACTGTAAGCCTCATTAATAGAAAGTAGGGAAAATAAAAATGAAAATGAGATCTGGGAGATAAATATTAAGCAGTTTATGTTTGAAGTTAGCAGGAATGCAAGGGTATTTTCTTTGGGTATTTCTGTGGCTTTAATGAGCCAGGCATATTGTTTGGTGCTCTGAGCTTTTTAAACCAATGTTGCTGTAAATGTCCTCTTATCAGTTCCTTTGCTGATAATTCGGTGGAATTCTGTGTTGCGCTCTCCCTTATCTTGAAACAGTTGTTTAGATAAACACCTGGCTCTAGGAAGTGAAGAACAAGGAATGTGGGGTCTCTCCTGCTAGGCCTGGCAATAGCTCTTGGGAGCCAAATGGTTACCTGCAGCTTTGGGGAGAGGTGTTTGGTTCAAGTTGTCATCATCGAAATCACCACCACCACCGCCATCATCATCTAGAGAACTCCTTAAAGCACTCTTTCAGTTTATGGTTTCTAATAGTCCTAAGGTTTGAATAATGAATAATCCTTTCCAGATTCAGTTTTGGTGGGGGAAAAATCTCTTCGAACATGTCCTACAGAATGAAAATCAGCCGCTGCTGACAACCTCTTCCACGTATCTTGGGGAGAGGGAGTGTGCATCCTGTTTAGAAGGCATTTATCAGCTTCAGAGGAATATGGTGCTCCAGGAAGTGCCTCAGTAAAGCACTTCCTGCCCTCATCTTATCTATTAACCCCTTCGCTCATAACTACACCAGGGAACAGAACACATGGTCTATTAGAAATCAGTGTAATTGCTATGCAAAATCAGCATTGAGACCTACAACGATGTTCTTTGTTTAACACACACGCACACACACACACATATATATAAATAGAAATATAAATATATATATATATATATATATATATATATATATATATATATGCAAGGTCTTATTTTGTTAGCAAGGCTGGCCTGAAACTCTGCCTGCCTCTGAGTTCCTCTTGCTGAGATTAAATGTGTGTACTACTGTGCCCTCCCTCCCTACATTTTTGGCATCAAGAACATTCACAACTTTGTGTAGCAGTGTGTAGCTGATAGCACTGCCCATCTGCAGAACTAGAACTCATTCAACAATAATCTCACATCATTCTCTCTTCCCAGCCAGGTGACCGCCATTTCCTTTGTTGCTATAAGCATGACTACTATAGGTTCTTCCTTTAAATGAAATATTTGTATGTTAGGGTGGACTTATTAGCAAAGGATCTTCAAGGTTAATTGCATCCATACTACATCAAGTATTTGGATTTCATTCCTTCTTTTTTTTTTTTTTTAAAGATTTATTCATTTATTATATATAAGTACACTGTAGCTGTCTTCAGATACACCAGAAGAGGGCATCGGATCTCTTTACAGATGGTTGTGAGCCACCATGTGGTTGCTGGGAATTGAACTCAGGACCTCTGGAAGAGCAGTTGGGTGCTCTTAACCACTGAGCCATCTCTCCAGCCCTGATTTCATTCCTTCTTAAGACTGAATGATATTCTCCTACATCTTTTATAATAAAAAAAAAGAGCCGTAAAGATCAAGGAAGTTTTGAACTGGAACAGACTATAGACATCATCCTTTCCAACCAGCTTCTTTGATCTTTTCCTTTTTTTATGTTTACAGAATAAAACCAACCAGTCCTCTTCAGCATATGTCTGTGGGCATACAGTCAATTGGCAAAGGGCAGTGCACAGCAGGCTAATGTAGCAGGATATCCCCCTAGGGAACCATGGTCCTCATTCCAGAGCTGTAAATGCCTTCTAAACAGGATGTAGCTCCCCAAGACACATGCTAGGATTTCTAGGTGTTGACTAGAAACCTCTTTCCTGTGGGCTATACTGGGTGTACATTTGAGTGGTCTATATTGACAGGAAGAACAACTCTTTTTTTTTTTTTCTTTCTTTCTTTCTTTTTTTCGGAGCTGGGGACCGAACCCAGGGCCTTGTGCTTGCTAGGCAAGTGCTCTACCGCTGAGCTAAATCCCCAACCCCAGGAAGAACAACTCTTAAATGAGTTGGTATTTCCAGTCAGTATTGGGAGAGTTCAGAAGGACATGGGTAGCTTCAACTTGACACTCCTGGGAAGAGGGAAGCTCACCTGTGGAATTGTCACCATCAGATTGTCTAATAGGCATGTCCGTGGGCCATTTTCTAATTGCTAATTGATGTAGGGGGACACCATCACAGTGGGTGGTACAATCCCCAGACAGGTGGTTTGTGGCTACAGAAAGAAGGTAGCTGAGTGATAATGAGTTCTTACCTTGGTTTGCCTCGATGATGATAGATTATAATATGAAATAAACCCTTTCTTTGAGTTGCTTTTGGTCAACATTTTATCACACTCACAGAGCAGCAAACTAGGACAAGCATCTAAACGACAATCAATTGTTGTGGTCAACGACAATCAAAGCTATAAGTTAGCCCGGTGGTTCACGCCTAGGCTTCTAGCACTTGGAAGGTTGTTGAGGAAGAGGGAGCTCATGAAAGCAGACTGAGCTATGTAGTGAAGCTCTGTTGGTGGCAAAGGTGAGAGGAGCGAGGGAGAGACACGAGGGAGGGAGGAACAGAGGCTAATAACATCGTCCTTTAGCCTCTTCAGAACTGTAGTGAGGTAGGCCAACCTGTTTATAAGCACCAGTGTGTCAACACCATTCGAGAGTTAGGGGAAAAGGGAAATATTTGTGATAAGTGCGTGTCTATAATCACTTTTGTTTGCTTTTGGGATAGGGCATCACTACATAGCCCAGGCTGGCCTTGACCTACAGATCTCCTGCACCTGTCTCCAGACTGCTGGCGTTAGAGGTATTTTCCATGGTCAGTTAAAATCTTCTCATCTTTAATTAGGTGATTAATCAGTTAGTTTTGGAGAACAACCCAGGGTCTCGCTCATGCCAGGCAAGTGTGAAAACCCTGAGATACACTCCCCGTCATTATATCCCATGTTTAATGTCTTTTATAACAGAAACAAATTAACTTACTATTTTGGTGATTTATTATCTAAATTAAGAATAGGCCACCTGTAAAATGAGACAGTATAATTTCATATTTTAGTTCAGTGCTCAAAAAACGTAGTTCATTTGTTTGCCATCCAGTGAGAGCTGTGATTTTTTTTTTCCTTTAATATGGAATGTACGTGGACTTTCCTGTAAACAAATATGGCCCGTGTGCTAACAGCTCCTGGGTGATGCTGATAAAATCCAAGTACGCTAAACACCAAGGCAAGGGTTCTGATAACTAAGGGGAAATCCATCAATCGGCGTTTATTGAACACCTCTGAGTATGCCCCGAGAGCTGTAAGGGATAACTTGTGTTTTCAGTATCTTACCACACAGAACACAGATAAGTTAGCAAATGTAGAGTGTGTTTGGGATCTAGGTTAGAGACGTAGCACACTCCTGTTCTACTCAGCCCAGGACCAGAGCTAAAGGATTCAGAAATGGCTCCTCTGGAGGCTCTTTCCTTTCCACACATGTATTACACACACACACACACACACACACACACACACACACACACACACACACACACACACACAATACTGACATCCAAACACACACGCACAGCTGCCTTCTTTAATGGCAGAATGCTGTGTGAGTTACCTCTATGTTGTTGTCTCTTGCAGGCATTCATCTCCACTGCTGTGTGAATGCTATCTGCTTGGCTTCACTTTATTATTGGTGGCTATTTGAGTTCTTACCGGTGTTAGCTCATTGGAAGAATGAATACTCTTGAGCACATCTTTTAATGTTCATGTGCATATATAATTTATTATATGTGAACAAGGGACATTGCTGGATTGAGGATTATGTTTACATTCAGCAAACCAGAGTGGCTTTCCAGGAAGTTGCACCAGCACTGTTCATGCTGTTTAAGAGATCATTGCTCCATGCTCTCATGCAGAAGCAGCCCTTTCCGTCTGTTTAATGCCAGTCTCACAGGACATGTGTTAATGCTGAGATTCACTGGAGACAAACCAATTGCACCATATTGGGCCACATTTAAAGCAAGAATTATTAAATAGTAAATACTGACCAAGACATGGATTTTGGTCAGGGCATTCCCTAGAAATTCCCAGCTGAATGACCCCAAGACATGTGACCCAGGGGTTTATAAAGATTAACTTATAGGTTACCGTACTCTCCTACGAAGCTTGTTATTTTCCAAGAACCCACAACTTCCAGAATTCCAGGAAGTTACCTGGTCCTTGGGCAGGTGGGACTTACAGGCTAGTTTTGGGATTCCACATGTAATGGTATCTTGTCGCATTTCTAACTGCCTTCCAGGTAGAGTCTCTCGCCTGTTTATCGACCATTTGCTGTCAGAGACTGGATCTCTTTTATGAGGTGCTTATTTCAGTTTCTTGCCCTTGAACAAATTCCAAGAGTGGTGGACACTTAAAGGGGGCAAAGAAAGAGAGAGGAAAGCCTGTGAACCCGGGAGGATGGCGTATGAAAGTTTTCAGTGTGCCCAGAGCACAGTGACAGTGTCATAGAGATACCATCCAGGTCACAGAACAGGCAGTTCCATGCTGTAATGCTGGCCTCTGAGAAAGTTCAGCCAGGAAGACATTTTACTTTTCAGAAACTTTA
Source organism: Rattus rattus (assembly GCF_011064425.1). Classification (NCBI taxonomy): domain Eukaryota; kingdom Metazoa; phylum Chordata; class Mammalia; order Rodentia; family Muridae; genus Rattus; species Rattus rattus. The sequence continues at coordinate 122,515,661 of NC_046157.1, forward strand.
AAGGATCATAAGTCTCTGGTGAAGCTGGTGGTTCAGTTTTTTCTGGCCCAGGTAGTCAGGTGGACAATTGAGCATTGCCATGGGCATCAGCCCAGTTACTATTAACAAGTTGTACACAAGATTGAACCCTGTTCTAAAATTCCTGGGGACTGGCTTCCGCTCCCCTGCCCCCTTTTAATTTTTTAAAAAACATTTTGTGTGTAGCAGTGTTTTGCTTGCATATATGTGTGGGCACCATATGCACGCTTGGTGCCTGTGGAGGTCAGAGGAGGGTATCTGATTCCTTGGAGCTGGAGGTATGGATGTTGGTTGTAAGCTACCCATGTGAGTGTTGGGAATCGAACCCAGGTCCTCTTAATCCTTAAGCCATCAGCAGTCTTGTCCCTTCCCTTTTTTCCAGGATAACCTGCAATCATTAAGCTCCAAAGAAAACAAAAGGGCAGAGTCTACCTTCCCTAAATAGCAGTGTGAGCTGAGCATAGCCTTGGCCACACCTTGGCATTATTCATGCTAGAGGGACTACTGGATAGCTGCATTCCCTTGAGAGCGATCATAACAAACACCCTTTTATAAAACACTCAGGTATACTACGGGCCCCAAGCCTTTCCTCCTTCAGCCATAGCTGTCTGTTGAGCAGGGCATCTGTATAGCCAGTTCATATCACTGTTCTCTTGGGAGGTGGTTAAGAGTGACTAGGGTGTTCATTCAGAGCCTGCCCCACATGTGGCCCATGCATATACAGCCATCCAATAAGACAAGATGGATGAAGCAAAGAAGTGCAGACCGACAGGAGCCGGATGTAGATCTCTCCCGAGAGACACAGCCAGAATACAACAAACACAGAGGCGTATGCCAGCAGCAAACCACTGAATTGAGAATAGGACCCCCGTTGAAGGAATCAGAGAAAGAACTGGAAGAGCTTGAAGGGCTCGAGACCCCATATGTACAACAATGCCAAGCAACCAGAGCTTCCAGGGACTAAGCCACTACCTAAAGACTATACATGGACTGACCCTGGACTCTGACCTCATAGGTAGCAATGAATATCCTAGTAAGAGCACCAGTGGAAGGGAAGCCCTGGGTCCTGCTAAGACTGAACCCCAGTGAACTAGATTGTTGGGGTGAGGGCGGCAAGGGGGGAGGATGGGGAGGGGAACACCCATAAGGAAGGGGAGGGGGAGGGAGATGTTTGCCTGGAAACCGGAAAGGGAATAACACTTTCAAATGTATATAAGAAATACTCAAGTTAATAAAAAAAAAAAAAAAAAAAAAAAAAAAAAAAAAAAGTGACTAGGGTGTTGAGTGCTTGGGGAGGAGATAAATTCAGTATAGAAGGGCCACAGACATGGCCTCTGCAGACTCAGATTATGTCAGGAGGGGATGGCAACAGAGACACTGAATTATTCAGCTGTTTGTGAGAGCTGCCTGTTTTGTTGAGGGCCCTCATAGAGATGAAGCCTTGTGCTTCTGTCGCTGTGGACGACAAAGAGGCGGCCGCCACGTTCTGATACAGCCAGGGCCCTACAATCTTCACAGAGTTTCCTAACAAAACATGCCCTTCATAGAAAAGTATCTCTCCCAGACCACCCTCAGGTGGTTTGACATGAGGCCAGAGTCTCCACATGGCGTCCAGGAGTCAGAGTTTCCACCCAAAACTCCCAGAAACTGAAATGATCGGATCTGGCCTACATAAAGGGATTTTATTCTAGGTCGTTCAAAGTGTTACAAATAGTTAAATCTCAGGCTCTGGGATTTAATGAACTAGTAAATTTTAAGTGAAGGTTTCAGTGACCCACATAACTCGCCTGCTTGGTACTTTCTCAAGAAGAACATGACTGTGGTGTCTGTGAGCTTGTACTTAACAGTTAGAACTGCCATTTAGTACCTATCGTGTGCAGGTAGCCTGAGCTCGTGCCTTTCCAGATACCTCATTTCATCTTCAGACATCACTGCCAGGTAAGTTTTATCCTCCAGTTGCAGATGAGGAGAGGCTCGGCTAGGTTGCCGCTGAACCGGGTTTAGAATCCAGGTCAGTTCGATCGCAAAGCTTGTGCCTTTCACATTATAGTGCTCATTGCCTCTTAAATTTGTGTACGGTATTCTGATAATTTTATTTTTCTTTTCATACTGAGGATCAAACTCAGGGCTCATACTTGCTAGGCAAGTACTCTGATGCTGTGCTACACCCCTAGACCCTGATCTGATTTTAAACTTACGAATTGGTTTTAAGACAGGGTCTTATGTAGCCTGGATTGGCCTTAAACTCACCTTGAGCTTTCCCCCTATTGTTCTACTCCTACCTCCTGAGTGCTGGGATCACAGGCAAGCCTGAAGCCAGTCTGGCTTGCCTTCAAACTTTTAATGAGGTGAGAGAATAGGTAGAAACTGAACACAAGTCTTGTCTTTGTAAATAAGGATTTTTGTTTGGGATTTTTTTAGGGCTGGGTTGCGTGCGTGTGTGCGTGCGTGCGTGTGTGCGTGTGTGTGTGTGTGTGTGTGTGTGTGTGTGTGTGTGTGTGTACACCTGTAAGTACAGGAGCATGGGGAAATCAAAGGACAACTTTGGGTGTCTTCAGTTACTCGCTACCTTACCCTTTGAGACAGGGTCTCTCAATGAATCTTGAACTCTCAGGTTTGGCTTATCTTCCTGACCACCGAGTTCCACAAATTGACCTGTCTCTGCTGCCTCTCCCCTAGAAGATAGGGTTACAGGCATGCATCACTGTGCTCAGGCATGCACCACCACGCTCAGCTTTTTGAACGCTGAGGATCAAAACTCAGTTCTTTATGGTTGTGTGGCCAGCACTTTACAGACCGAACCATCGCCCAGTCCCCACTCTGGTTTGTTTGCTTGTTTTTTGAATTTTGTTTGACTGTACTTTTTGTTTGTTTGTTTGTTTTTTCAATATTTTCCCAACTAGACTTGAAAATCTCCCCAAAGCCAGAGATTCTAACATTGTGACACAATTTTATGTGTATACATGCTTATATGTGTTGGTATTTGTGTGTTAAATGTGAAGAATGAAGCTTCTCCAAGCCTGTTTTGTTGAGCCATGACTTGGTGGATCATTACAGAACAGTGATGAAGCTGTCCTCACTGTGTCCCTAGAGGGCTGGCCACTGGAGTAGCAGCCAGCTGGAAAATTTGTCTCACATAAGTAAACCAAAGAAGAAAATGTATCCCATTTTTACTATCTGGCCAGAAAGCAAAGGACAGAGGGGCTGTGTGGTTCTGGAAACATAACTAAGGCACTATCCCACGCTAATGTCTACTCTCTGGCCCCAGAGGTCTTGCCACCTCCATGGCTAGTCCCATGCAATAACCTCCTATCTCGAGGTTCTCTCGCTGTGGATTCCGTTCACATTCCCAGCCATCTGTCCCCTGTGGTTAGCTGTCACAAAGCCCTGTAACCAGGTAAAATCAAAACTCTAGAGGCTTGTTGTATTTTATCAGTCAGATTTATATCAGTAAATTCTCGCCCCACAAAGCATCCACACAATGAAGTCAGCCAATTGATATTGATATAAACTATCCGCCTAGATAAGACAAGTTGTCTTGTAATTATTGATTCCTTATAAGATATTCATAGCTACCTGTGGTTATTTAAAGCCATGTGGAATTTGGATCATCTTTCTCTTCCTCCATCTTCCTTCCTTCCAAAAGCCACGTCTCTTTCTCCTCCTCCCCTCTTCCTCTCCAACCCGGTAGTCCCACTTACTCCTCACCCAGCTATTGAGTCCCTGGAATCTTTATTTATTAGGGGAATGTTCTGCCATAGTCAGGCTCCTCTAAAATTGTAATATTGAAGTCCTGATCCCAGTACCTCAGATGTGACTGTGCAGTCTGTCTAGTGACTTTACTCACCCTCCTGCCTGGATTCAATCAATCCTGAATGGGAAATATTTGATGAATGTGTGTATGGGTTGAACACACACAACTGCTTCCCTGTCACCATTTCCTAACCGCAGTTAGACATCTATCTTCAGTGAGCTCGATATTGTTACTAATCTAGAAATGATTTAAAGTGTCAGGGGATGTGACTAAGTTCTATGCAAATATTGAGCCATCCTGAAGACCTGAGCACACATGTATTTTGGTGTCTATGGCAACCCAAGTTCCTAAGAATACTGAGAAATGGCTGGAGGAAGGAGCTCTAGAGGTGGCATGAGGTCACATGGGTGGGTCCTAGCACAGTCTGACTAAGTCATTATAAGAGGAGGAAGACACGCCAAAGTCGAATGCCCACAAAGGAGAGGCAGGTGAGGACACGAGGATGGTGAGGAAACACATTTCTGACCACCCAGTCTTAAACAGCAAATGAATACAAGAAGAATTAGGGATTTGTCGTGATGGAAGCCTCTGTCTGGCGCCATCACCAGTACCATACGGTTCGTTTAGAGGGGCATCATTGCCCGTGAACAGGTCCCTAGGAAGGCACTTGACAGTGAGTACGCTCAGCTGAGGAAAGGGCTATTCTGAGAGTAAAAGGGAAGCCAACTGCTAATTAAATAGTGACAAACTGAGCTCAAGGCTAATCTCAGCTCAGTGAGACCCTCACAAAAATCCAAAGCCAGGGATGTAGCTTAGCATAGGATATTTATCAGGCATGCTTATTCGTTTACTCTAATAACACAAGGGCAAGCACATGCTTACGTACACACCCACCCACACAGCCACCTAAAAATAAAAACAACCGCTACCAACACCAGACTTGCCTAGCTTCCCTGTAAGGTTCAACTAAGGTTCCTACTATTGGTGCTAACTGACCTCCAACCGAGCCTGTATACAGTGAGTAAGGCAAATAAGTTAAATTTGCTTCTTGAATTTCTGTAGAAACCGTGGAAACTGTTAGTGTTGCCCCCAGTTCTTTTCATAAACAACTTGTCTCAAGAATTCCAGGTATGGATGAAGTACCCCGCCCAGGCTGTTTTCTTACTTGCACAAATGAGCTTAAGATAAAAGGGAAGAGATAAGGAAGGAGCTTACAGAGACCCAATAAGGGTGAGTTTGTGAGAAGAAATGAGCTTTCCTCCCTAAAGTAGTAGCTTTCCTAAAGTTGTGGGTTAATCATCTAATTAGAAAGTTGGACATGGGCGTTGGGGATTTAGCTCAGTGGTAGAGCGCCTAGGAAGCGCAAGGCCTGGGTTCGATCCCCAGCTCCGAAAAAAAAGAACCAAAAAAAAAAAAAAAAAAAAAAAAAAAGTTGGACATGGAGACCGAGGGACTTTCTATGTTGTCACGGCTGGCTTCTAACCCCTAGGCCTATTCTTGCTACCCGCTGTACTTTTAACATTTGCTCGGGTCGGGAAAATGACCATTACTAGAAGTCAGGACCAGAGCAGTAGAACTCTGGATTCCCAGAGGTGGCTGTGTTTCCAGTATTTGCTTACCCAGAAGCTTACAGCATTTTCTTTTCAGATTAAAAAACAAGATGGGGGAAATAAACATTAGATTTAATGCTGTTCAATGTGGTAACTTACTCGAATCCAGAGTGTATTCCTTTGTGTCCTAATGTTGCTTCTAAATGAGCAGGAACTTATATACCCTTGGTTCATTGGCTCTTGCTCTTACAGTAATACAGAATGTTTGCTAAGAAATCGAAGTTATGTTCACTGCATTTCTACTCTTGTGGCCCATGTGCTACAGCGAGAATATGCTTGCACCTCTATGTTGTTCTAGGACATCATTTTTGGCAAGTATTTATATAATGGATGCAGTAAATTATTTCTGAGTTCAAGTGGCTTTGCCATATCAATGGTACTTTTCTTAATGTATGGGTCCAGGACGAAGGAACTGAACCTTCTAACAGGTTTGAGTCTGGAAATAAAGAGCTTTTAAGGAGCTGCGGTTGCTTAAATTCTCCTGTATTATCCTGTGGATCTGAAAAGTTTTGTTATTATCATAGGCAAATTTTGTGTGGACCATTGCATTAAGGAGCCCTGGAAGTCTTATAGGTTCATTTTCCTTCTTTTCTTTTGTTTTTGGTTTTTCAAGGAAGGGTTTCTCTGTGTAGTTCGAGCTATCTTGGAATTCTCTCTGTACACTAGACTGGCCTTGAACTCTGAGATCTGCCTGCTTCTGCCTACAAAGTGCTGGATTAAAGGCGTTCACTACTACTGCCTGGCCATTTTTAGTTTGTTTGTTTGTTTGTTTGTTTTTTATTGTCATATATTTGCTGGGCTTGGTGGTGAAGGCCTGTAATCCCAGTTATTTGGGAGTCTAATCTGAGAAGATTAGAAGTTCAAGGCTGACCTGAACTATACATCCAGGTGAAGGCCAGCATGGGCAGGTTAACAAGACCCTGTCTCATATTAGAAAGTTAGAGCTATCAAGGTAGCTCAGTGTAAAATGTTTGGCAAGCATGTGCCACTCACAGACCTGCAACGTACAAAACACTAAATGTAATTTCTTACAGAATGAAAATATAAAGTAATTATATATACTACAGATTTACTGTAGAATATTAGAGTATGGAAAAGTCAAGTAATCTACAACTATACTATTAATTGACTACTTTGAAAGCATTACCTATTAGTCCCCACACATGAATTGGTAAGATAATTACATATATATGTATAATTATGGTCCTAGGTGATTTTGTACTCATGTTTTTCCTTATTAATCATTCCTCAGAAACATTATCTATAGGCCACACGGTATTCTTACATTTTACCAGTATTTAAGGTTTTGTGGCTAGGGGTAAGAAAACGGCTCTGTTAAGGTGTGCAGAGCGGGAGGGCTTGACTTTGCCCACAGCACTCATATACAAAGCAGTGCCACAAGCCTTTGATCCACCACTTAGAAAGCAGAAATAGGCAGATCCCTGGGGCTTGCTGGTCAGCCTCTCTAATGGATTTGTGGATTCTGGGTTAAATGAGATATCTTGTCTCAAGTATATAGTGGGGAACTGTTTAAGAAAGACACCAGATATCAAACCTCAGAACTACACAGCATGTACACCTACATGCATATGTACCCACATATATGCACCTGCATGCACATTCACACCCATGTGCACATGCACCAACACACATCTGTGTGCATACCCTGAAGCACATCCGTCCACATACACATGTAATCTCCCCAACATACATACATACATACATACATACATACATACATACATACATACACACACACATACACAAGAGTATCATTTGGACAACGTAGTGCTGCTGGTTAGTTTTTATTGTCAACTTGACATATCCGAGAAAAGAAAACTTCAACGGAACAGTTACCTCAGTCAGACTGGACTGTGAGCATTTTCTTCACTGCTAATTGATGTAGGGCCCAGCCTACTGTGGGTGGTACCATCTTTAGGCAGGTTGTCCTATGTCGGCGCCAGCACCGACCTGGCACCGAGAATTTAAAATCTTGTAACAATCTTTCACTGTTTAAATTAAAATTTTTTTTTTTTTTTTTTTTTTAAATACTGGATCTGTTGGTACTTAAAACAGCCCAAGGGCAGCTGCTAAGAGCGGCTATCAAGATAAACAGCCTTGCTCACGGGATGAAAGAAACACACATACACACACACAGGTTACCGTGTCAAGCCAGGAAAGGAAGAGAGGAAGAGAGGAAGAGAGAGAGAGGGAGAGAGAGAGAGAGAGAGAGGAAGGAAGAGTGAGTGTGAGGAAGAAGAGTGAGAGTGAGGAGGAATAGTGAGAGAGACTCCTGTAGCTTTATTCACCACTTATACACCCAAGTCTCCAGGTAGAAAATAACTGGGAAGCACAGAGGGAAACCCTGGCTCGTGACTACCTGCTCGTGACTTGGTAACAAAAGACCAACTATGAGACCTGAATTAAAAAGGGAGAAATCCCAGAAGACCAGCCTAAATCTCCAGGATAAAGGCTGAGGAAGTAAAAGGCAGAAGTAAATTGACCACCACCCAGGTGTGGTCCAGGTGTGTCAGTTCCACATGCATCAGCCGGGCTCAGCAGAGGTCATGCAGTGGAGACACCGGGTGTTTACTACTGGTCTTTTCTTCCTGTGCCGTAAATACATGGGAGAGGCCTCTGTCCAACAATCCCATGACTTTGTGGCCATACAGTTACAAAGTGGCCAGGCCCAAATCCAATATGGCACTACAGTCCTAGGCTGAAAGGGATCCAAGAGAAAGCTACCTGAGCAGCCAGGGAACAGATTAGGAAGCCGCAGTTCTATAGTCCCTGCCTCAATTACTGCCCTGAATTTCCTCAGGAATGATTATGACCAGAAGGGTAAGTCAAATAAACCCTTTTCTCCTGGAGTTGATTTAGGCATGGTGATTATCACAGCAATAGGAGATAAACTAGAACATGGGCAGACATCTGCAATCCTAGCCAGAAAGGAGAGGCTGAAGTATGAAGTCCTCAAGGTCATCAAATATAAAGCAAGAGTGAGGCAGCCTGGGCAACACAACATGAGGTTACCCTCTTATGGGCAACATGAGAGCGAACTTGCCTCAAAAGCAAAACAAGTTTATTTAAAGCCTTTCCTACTTTAACTTTAATCTACCTTGTATGAAAATTTTTTTACGATTTTTATTGGATTTTTATGTATTTACTTTTCAAACGTTATCTCCTTTCCTGGTTCCCCCTCTCCCATTCCCCCTTCACCTGCTTCTATGAGGATGCTCTCCTTCCCACCCAGCCACTTCTACCTCACCGCCCTGGCATTCCCCTATACTGGGGAATTGGGCCCTCACAGGACCAAAGACTTCTCTTATTGATGCCAGACAATGACATCCTCTGCTACATATGCGGCTGGAGCCATGGGTCTGTCCATGTGTACTCTTAACTCTTATTTTCTTATCACAGATTAAGGAAAGACTTAATGTTACTGGCTGAAGAGAGAGAGGGGGTCCTAGGTGGGAATTTGGTATAGTAATGCAGCAGCTCCCTTGAAACCTGTGTATTTCCAGTGTCAGGGAGTTAGTACCTGTCTACTACTGCCCTCCAGAGATGACCACTGGCAGTAAAGCAACTGATTATCTCTCTGTGTTGGTTACCTGTCCTTCATTTCTGTTTAGGAACACATATTTCCTCAGGAAGTCGACCATAAGGGAAAAAAAATGTTTTTGAGCAAGCTTAAGACAAGCAGGCTATAAGCTCACCGTACCCCTACATCAGCATTTTCACAGATGCCTGATTCCCAGCCTCAAGCTTTTTTTTTCATAGAGGAAACTATAAAGAACCCTAATCTGGGGTGTGAGCAATTCTGAGCCCCACATTTTAGTCTTGTGTAACTTTTTCTAGAAGTTACTCAACCCCCTAAGCTTCAGTTCCCAAACCGTACGTCACACAGGGCGTGGTAATCCTCACAACAAAGGAAGCAGAATGATTCACACTTTGAACAAGAAGAGTACCACAGAAGCATTTGAGACAGCTCCAGTTGACAGGAGCCAGGTGTGGCATGCACACTTTTAGTCCTAGCATTTTGGAGGCAGAGGCAGACGAATATCTTGAGTTCCAGGCTACCCTGGTCAACAGAGTGAGTTCCAGGACAGCCAGGGCTGCATAGAAAGAAAAAAACTAGAACGAATGATGTAGGGATACCACATGGTTTTTAGAAGGCACAACTTCTCAAGTCCAACAAGGTGCAAGTTTCCCCTTGCTTTGGAGTGCAGGCTGCTACTTGGTGGCAGACGGTATGTCGCTGGAATGTTTTTAGGGCAGCGGGCTGGAGATGCTTTACAATGCTTGCCCAAGACTGGCCTCCGAGTCTGGAGGACGCCATACTTGCTGCCCGTCCACTTATCACATAGCTCTGACAGCATGAACATTACCCCTCACCATTCTCATAGAGAAGATTATTGCCTCAATCCTCGTGGTAAAGCTCTGTCATGATTAAGGTCCTCGTAAGAGTCTGCCTTTCCTCTGACACTGTGATACTCTTGCTATGGCCCCAGAACATAAATTCTGATTCAAAGATTTTTCTTTTTCTTTCACTGAAAATTCAGTTCTTTGAGAGTGTAGCTGCTTTACAAGATTTTGAGAAGTAAGTTTCAACAGTTAGATTGTAACTTAAGTCTTTCATGCTGAAAATGGGCCCTGATTCACAAGCAGGTCAGCCTCACTGACAGGTTGCTGCCCGCTGGGTGTTAGTGGGAGAGGCACCATGACATCACTCGCTCTCTGAACTGCTTTCTCTTTCATATTCTTGTGTTCTGGCAGCTGAGAGCCAGCGGGTGGGTGAGGCTGAGGAGAAGGCGTTAGAAATGTCAGACATCCTCCTGGAACTGCTCCGTGTCTCTGAGAAGGCTGCTAACATTGCGAGGGCATGCCGGCAGCAGGAGGCTCTCTTCCAGCTGCTCATCGAAGAGAAGAAAGGTGCAGAGAAGAACAAGAAGTTTGCTGCAGATTTCAAGACCCTGGCGGATGTGCTGGTACAGGAAGTTATAAAACAGAACATGGAGAACAAGGTAAGAGGTCAGGCCACAGTAGCTGCAGGACACCTGCCCCCATGCCTCTGGTCCCATCAGAATAAAGGGCAAGCCTTTTACTGATTCTTACATTCTCTTAGGTTCAAACAAACATCTCGTGGCCCCTGCCTTACTCTTATTACAGTATTAAAATGGTCTTTGCAGGAAAGCATTGAAGTATAGAAAAGCAAACAGGATGAGGGCACTCAGACTCCTAACGTGAGCATATAGTATTGATCCTTTCACTTATTGACGGGTTTCTTGTTAATAATAATACGTGCTCTCTGGACCAGAGCACACTGAGCTACATGCTACTGAAGCTTCTCTCTGTGTGTTCATGGCCTGACCCACTTATTTCAGAGCAGTGTTTGGCTTCTCAGCTAAACCATTTCAATGTTTTGCCTTGGTTATGGGCTTGGAATTGGGTGAAATCTCCCTTTATTCCACTATAAAAACATGGTCATGACAGACAGTGATTGTGATCCTATGTGTGGAAATGTGTGGCTAGAAAAAGCCAGGATTCTGGAGTGGTAACAGTAATAACAGCAGGCATAGAAATGCTCATTGAGTACCAGGCCTCATGAGTTTGCGCTTGTTAACCCTTTAAGAATTCTGTAAGGTTAGAGCCATTGTTCTACGGGGATGAGGCTGTCACAGAGAGCTGGAATAAATTGCCTGAATTTACACAGCACAGCATGACAGCTCGAGTTCTTGGGGATAAGAAATGGTTCCTGAGTCTGTGTCATTGGGAATTCTGTTGTCTTTTATGTGACTCTTCTCCCCCACCCTCTCTGTTTTTTATTTTATTTTATTTTATTTTATTTTATTTTATTTTATTAATTTGGGAGGATGAAGCTTTATGATAGAAAATAATTTAAAACATTTCAATATCTTTAATGGACTTTTAAAACCTGAGGACTACTGTAGAATTAAGTAAAGTCTAGATCACTGGTGTGAGAAGAGAAAACATTAATTATATAAAATCTCCACAGTCTGTATATATTTTCTTCATGCCCTTTGGTGAGCTAAATGAAGGAAACTTTTCTGTTGTTGCTAATGGAGACACTTGGATACAAAGGCTGGCTGAGCAACTGGATTGGATATGTGTCGATATTACTTTTATGGGTCAATATGTGCCCCTAAACATTACAACAAGCCAAGGCAATTGCTCATGAAGTAATGCCAGAATTTATGAAACAAATACTTTCCATTTGAATTGCTTTAGATATTTCTATTCTGTCTGCATTCCTCCGAACGGCTCTCTGAACAGGTGTGGGGGCTGGTGAACTGGCAGATTGCCAACCCTTGTAGGCAAAAGAGAAAAGAGAATTTCAGATGGTGTGGTCATTATGGTGGTTTGACCCTCGGGGGATGTTAGCAAGTTGAAGGATGTGAAGCAGTTCCTTCCCCAAAACAGCAGCAGCATCTGAGTCAGCAGTATTTTTTTTGGGGGGGGGGTCTTCTGAGGGTCAGGAGTGAACTGTGTTTATCTGAACATGATACAGAGATGAGAGAAAAGTCTCGTTTGGTTCCATGTTCACTCTGTGTTGTTGCTTAAGCCATAGGTTACTACAGTATTTCTCTTCTTTCTTCTTGTTCTCTTTTCTGTCATCTTCTAGCCTGAAAGATAACGACATACCTGACAGGTACAGAGGTGTACCTGAAAATGGAAATAAAACCTGAGACTGCATTCCAGTCTCTTCTCTTTAGATTATTTTAGGAACTAGAGAGATGGCTTAGTGGTTAAGAGCCCTGGCTGCTCTTCCAGAGAAACCGGGTTAGATTCCAAGCACCCACGTGGCATCTTATAATCGTCTAATGGGACCCGATGCCATATACATAACATATATACATTCGTAAATAAATGTTTCCAAAAAAGGAAAATACTGGGCATTCACAGAGTAGTATTAGGAGCAGAATTAATATATCCCCAGTCCTGCAGCTCTCCAGCAGAAAGCTGGAAGGACAAAAGGAAGCCAGTACTCAGCCATTGCGTAGGCTTTCTAAACTGGCAAAGGAACAGGAAACTATGAGAAACCGAAGCATAGCACCAAGCTGACGTAGTCTCATGTTCAAGCTGACTTATACAATGGACATTTTTGAGTTTCAAATCTAACTGTGCCCATGGAACGCTCTTAGGAACTGATTGTGGAAGTGGGGTGTGTTGTCATTTTGTTTTTTGTTTTTGTCAAACTCTGACTCTTGCAGTTTCCAGGCTTGGGGAAAAAAGTTTTTGGAGAAGAATCCAATGAGTTTACAAATGATTTAGGTAAGTATATGAATCTTACTGTGTTATGTAATAATTATCATATTATTCTAATCTCTAACTCAGACTATAACATAAATTAATGCTAGGAAGCTTTCGAAATAAAAAGCATAACATGCCTAAATATGAAGCTTTATTTAGACTCTACTCAGAATGTCATGATATTTAAGTTAGAGAGAAGTGAGGCGATTTCTTGGAATAATTTAGCAGCCCATGCATCATCCTAAATTTAAATCTGTAGCATTTTAATAAGTGTGGCCTGGCCTTTGGGAAAATTCTGTAGCCTCTTGACAATCTAATGTGGTCATTGGTACCCCGGGTTCGTCTATATGGTTGCGCTTATAGTGTCTGGGCAGAATTTAAGTCTATTTGGGGACCCCTGGACTCTACAGTTCTTGACTGAGTATAGCAGATACCTCAGTCCTGAAATAATGCATGGTGTTGCTCCAGTCGCCCCTGAATTTCACCTCAGAACCTCTGTAAAGGTACTTGGCTTAACCAGAAGGTTCCTTTCGTACGAGTTTTTAATTTTAATTTTCCGTTGTTCTGTTTTGGCTCCTTGCTGTGTTGTCCAGGCGTGTAGCAGAGACTACACACACATGAGCTGTCCACTTGGCTTCTAGCAAGTTTTTATATACATTTCTATGACTCTCAGAAGACAGAAATCTTATTTAAACTTCTAAAAGTTAGAAATTACTATTGTGACTAACTCACAATACATTTAATTTACAACCCTACGTTTGCCTATTTTATAAACAGTTAAATGCTTCACTTGTCCAGAACTAAAGAGACAAAAAACATTCCACATTTATTTTCCTGTCTGAAAAAGGACAAAGAAACAGGAAGAGGGGGCTGAGACTGTGGTGCCGGCTGGCACTGCAGTGAGGATTCCCTCTAAGTGTGGTGGAGATAGCTGGCCCAGCCTAAGCGTATGATATACTCATCCGAATGGCCCATGGTTCGTAGTAAGCTGGAGGTACCACTAAGCACGTGGCAGTTAGCCCCCAGTCTTAGCAGTCTAACAAAACACAAATTTAAGTATATTTCAGGGACTGATAGCTCAGAATCATTGCTATGGGCTAAAGAGGCAGCTTTGTGGTTAATCTGCTCAGCATTCCTGGAGACCCTGAGCTGAATTCCCAGCACCCCCCAAACAAGCAAAACACCCAGAGTTGTTACTGTGATCAGTTGATTTCCACCGGACTCTAAGGTGTGCTGATCCTCTCAGATCTTAGACTTTACTGAAAATCCAGTGCATCCAGGTGGTGCCTGAAGTATTTCCAAAGAGCTCGCAGGTGCTGCTGGTTGGAATTGCTGGGGTAGGCAGGGTTGTGGAACTGCAACCCCCCTTTCCCCTTTTTTGAAGAAGGTCTCACTAGGTGACACAGACGGTCTTGAACACAAGCAAGCCTTCCTCTGAGTATTGGGATTATAGGAGTGTCCCACCATACTCAGCTCAGCTGTAACTTTTTACTCTTAATCTGATATACCTTCTACTGCTGTGGGGACAGGGTCTCGTGTGGCCCAAACTGACTTTCCAATTGCTGTGTAGCCAAGGCTGGCCCTAAAATCCTAATCCTCTGACATGCACCTCAAAGTGCTAGGATTTTAGGTATTGCTACCTTGTCCAGGCAACTTCGCCTATTTTCCCAGCCTTCTCCTCTTTCTTTTCTTCCAGAGCCAAAGGTACCAGGGGCCCAGAGTGCATGTTTCAAAGGGTTGCCAATTCAGGCCTCTTTTCTCTGTTTCCATTGGAGAGGTAGCCAGCTAACACCGGGCTCCCAGCTGCTGTCACAGAGCGGAGTTTTTTATGCCATTTTGATCCACTCAGTTTTATTGCATTCAAAGATTACTATGTTTCACCTGATTTTACAAAACATAAACAATATTTTTGGTTAAAAGCAGTATTACAGAAGGAAGTAGAAGCATTTCTGTGTGTGGATAAAATCTACATGTTCTTTTCAGTAACATTCCAAAATGGACGGAGCAACCTATGCGCTTGAAAAGTCAAAAGCAAAACTAAGCTAGCAGACTGGTTAGTCACCAAAGGCTGGTCTGTGCAGCCCCTTGAATAGAATGCAAGACTTTGTCCATGTAGACGTTTTTTCTGGGCAGCAGGCTGAATCCTGGAACCTGGCCTCTCCACTGAGTTCAAGGGCCTGGAGCCACCAGCATTCACAGCTTTGTAAAGTGTGGCTGGTGATCCTGGCAGTTGGCGAGGTTTCAGAACCACTGCTGCGGCTCCTAACCTAGGAGCTCAGCCCAGCTGCCCATCCCCCTGCCTACCCCGCTGCCACCTGCTGTTCCTTCTCCCAGACTGCCCGAGATGGCTCCAGTTTGTCTTTATTCTAGGGGAAAAGATCACAGTGGAACTGCAGTCCACAGAGGAGGGAACAGCAGAGCTTCTGAGCAGAGTCCTTAATGGCAACATGCTGGCATCTGAGGCATTGGCTAAGGTGGTTCATGAGGATGTGGACTTAACTGATCCCACTCTGGAGTCACTGGAGATCAGCATCCCACAGGAGATTCTTGGGATTTGGGTGGATCCCATAGGTAAGTGCAGGGCCACTCCATGTGCGTTTTCTCACTCGTTCTAGCCCAGGGTGTTCTTCTCGGGGGTCAGGGCAGCTCTAAGAAGTAGAGATTGACAGAACGCTGGATCTCCTGGAAGACTTTTGTTCGTTTTGTTTTATTTTATTATTATTTGAGAATTTCATACATGTATACAGTGAAATGTACTCATACCTCCAATTCTTCCCAGACCTCGCCAACATGTTCCCCTTC
Organism: Rattus rattus; assembly: GCF_011064425.1. Classification (NCBI taxonomy): domain Eukaryota; kingdom Metazoa; phylum Chordata; class Mammalia; order Rodentia; family Muridae; genus Rattus; species Rattus rattus. Next base: position 122,531,117 of record NC_046157.1, read on the forward strand.
CAATTTCATGTCTTTATTTTATTTTAGAAACTCACTAAGTCCAATTACTGCTGCCCACCCAACTAGGTACATGAGTGTGCGATAGCCACTGGCACATGGGAGCAACCCTTCCCAAAAGAATAATTGTCCCTCCCCTAGTAGGGAGGGACAACTGCCAACAGCTCCAAGAACCCCTCCCCATGTGCTGGAAGTTTGGCTAGCTTGATCCCATGAGAGTTTACCTCAGTGGCCACTACTGCTGTGAGGTTATGAGTGCCTCAGTCTTGTCATATCCAGAGAAGTTGTTTTATTATTATAATTATTCTTTATTTTTATTTTATGTGTATGGGAGTGGGCAAAAATACTCATATACTATGTGCAGTAGCTGTGGAGGCCAGAAGAGGGCATCAGATAACCTGGGACTGGAGTTACAGATGGTTGTGAGACACACACACACACACACACACACACACACACACACACACAGTGTGAACTGACTAATCCGTAAATGACTTCTTCAGTGTGAGCACCTACAGGGAGCTCAACTCCAACAGCTTCCTGCCATATGCGAGTACAGCGTAGATCTTCAGGTTTCAGACCACTAAACCCAAATCTAACTAAATCATTGCCCACTCATTCAATCAGGCAACAGTCAAAACTCAAGGTCAAGTCAAACAGCTGAATGTGTCTTGGGCAACTTGCAAGCTGATATAAAGCTTATTAAAATTTTGTCCTTTTATGGTAGAATTGTAATTATAATGTCTTGCTTTTTAAATGTAGCCCATTTCCTCAATGCATTATCAATACAAAGTCCTAGGAGCAAAGTCTCCTCACTTTGTGTCCTAGTCAGGGTTTCTATTCCTGCACAAAACATCATGACCAAGAAGCAAGTTGGAAAGGAAAGGGTTTATTCAGCTTACACTTCCACCTTGCTGTTCATCACCAAAGAAAGTCAGGACTGGAACTCAAGCAGGTCAGGAAGCAGGAGCCAATGCAGAGGCCATGGAGGGATGTTACTTACTGACTTGCTTCCCCTGGCTTGCTCAGCTTGCTCTCTTATAAAACCCAGGACCACCAGCCCAGGGACAGCACCGCCCACAATGGGCTGGGTCCTCCCCGCTTGATCACTAGATGAAAAAATGCCTTACAGCTGGGTCTCATGGAGGCATTTCCTCAACTGAGGCTCCTTTCTCTTGATAACTCCAGCTTGTGTCAAGTTGACACACAAAACCAGTCAATACACTTTGCTATCTCCCTGGTAAACTCTGCTTCACATACTGGAAGCCCTCATTATACTGAGCCAGACAAGTGTTAGCATCTATCCTGCATGTGCATTGACACAACACAGTGTGACATCAGACAGCGGCGTAACATTCAGCCAGTGAATGTTCATTCCATATGAACACTAGGAATTTCCCCCCAAATCTCTACTCATGTAAGGGTAAATTGGCCTCTATTACAACTATGAGAGACAGTGTTCTCCTGTGTCTTCTTTCTACCCTGAAGAGATGTTTGTTGGCTGTTTGAGTCGCTGGCCAGACATATCTTTCACTGTGTGTTAGTTCATGGGATGGGAGAGTACCAATAGAATGAACAGATAGCACAGAGCAGATTTATTAGATTGGTAGGGACTGAGTAGTCCAGCAATGGCTGCCACACACTGGAGAGACTGGTAGCTGCTCAGTGTACAATGCTGGATACCTCAATAGTCCAACTCTGACGCTAAGACTCTGGAGAATTCCTGGAAAGCACTGGGCTTTAGACCATGTTGGAGGCTCAGAGAAGCTAAGGTTCTGACCTCAGTGAAGGTGCCAGCAGCAGCAGCAGCAGCAGCAGCAGCATAGGCACTTGCAACAGCAAGGAGGAAGGCAGAAAGGCAACATCAGCACTGCATTTCCGCAGACCTCTTTACAGCTAGGCTACAGCAAGGTGCCACTACCCCTGAGGGAGGATTGTACCCATCCTCAAGCAATGCTTCCAGCCAATACCTTCACAGACCCACGCCTCTTAGTTGATCCCACATCCAGTCAACTTGACAACCAAAATCAACCCTCACAAGCACTGTTACCTTCTCTGTTCTGCTGGCTCATTATCTCCTTTCTTGCATCTTGGGGAGGCAGATGATAAGAACAATTAATAAGCCATCCCAGGTCTGATGGGTTTCTAGAAGGAGACTTTTCCAACTCAGTCTGTTCCTCTGCTTAGTAACAGTTCTTAAAAATACAAACGGTTTTCCTGTTAAACGCATTTTAAAGGTGTGTGTATGAGCTCCTGTTCACAGGGCACATATGGGCCAGACTTGGAGACTCATTCCTTTCCCACCTAACTTGATGATCACTGATTCCGTCAGATTGGCTGTCCAGCATCCCCACCCCCCACCTCCTACCCCCACCCCCCACCCCGGGATCCTTTTGCCTCTGCCTCCTCCACACTGGGATTTTTCAGTGTGATGTACTTTGACCTACATCCTACATGGGTGCTGCATATCCAAACTCAAGTCCTCACGCCATTAACGCAAGAACTCTGTCCACTGAGTCATCTCCCCAGCCCTAAAATATGCAAGGTGCTGTGCTAGATTCCACAGGATTGTAACAGTGTCCTCAGCTTCAAGAGGCAGAGACAAGAAGATCTCCAGTTAGAGACTAGCCTGTACTACACAGCAACCCCATTTCAACACAACATTTAAAACAGTTTTTAAAGTTCTCATACACTCAGGGGATGAAGCATCATGCAGCACAAGCAGCTTAAGCATGCATGAGTGTTCAATGATTCAGTGCAGGCAGTGCCCAAAGGTGAAATCTGATTGGTTACTAAATCAGAAGGGGCCGTCCACAGGGCAGAGCTCCTAGAACATCACCATTACTTCTAAACAACCTGTATACTTGCTTCATTCTTTTCAGATTCAACCTATCAGTATATCAAAGGTTCTGCCAATGTTAAATCCAACCAAGGAGTTTTCCCCAGCGGACTTCAGTGCGTGACCATTTTAATTGGTGTCTATGACCTACAGACAGGCCTGCCTCTGATGGGAGTCATCAATCAGCCGTTTGCGTCCCAAAACCTAACTACTTTAAGGTAAAAGATGCACGTTTTCAGTCTTGATCATCTAGCCTCGCCTTCCTTGTTAGGATTGTCACAGTACATGGCATTCCCATGACTGGGGCATTCCCACTATGAGTACAGAGCTGGATTAAAATGCCTTCTATCGTCAGTCCCAGAGTTGGCATAGTTTTTTTAGGGTGTAAATATACACTGTTAATTTAAAATTAATTAATACTGTCTTGGAGAAATCATGGCTTTGCATTTGAGATAAATCAATCCTATCCCTGTTTCTAAAATTCACTCAAAACCACACATACAGATTAATGCTATACAGTGTCTTCAAATATACAGGAGCACACACAGATTAGTGTCATACAGTGTCTTCAGATACATAGGAACACACACAGGTTAGTGCTATACAGTGTCTTCAGATACATAGAAACACACACAGATTAGTGTCATACAGTGTCTTCAGGTACATAGGAACACACACAGATTAATGCTATACAGTGTCTTCAGATACATAGGAACACACCCAGGTTAGTGCCATATGGTGTCTTCAGATACATAGTAACAGGGTAGATGCCACCACTGTGTTGCCAGATGAACTTCTGTGTTATGAAAGAAATGCAGAACAACATGTGCAGAGTTAGTGGAATGATGATCAGACATATGTGGTCAGGATCGACGCCAACTCCTTCCAAACACTGCCAGGGTCAGCTCTCCCCACCCTCTATCTCCCTGCCTTTCCACTGACTCCCAGTCACAGCCTGGAAAATGGCCAGGAGCCACTGTGCTGAAGCACTGACTCCAGGGCCCAGCAGAGTTTCAACAGAGGCAGTATCTTTTGCTCTCCATTGGAAAAAAAACCTGCAGTCTCTGTCACATAGGATTGTCTATTCTAGTTAATCTTCAGCTTACTTCAAATACGCATGGAGTTAAAGTTTAAGCCTCTAGAATTTATTCTGGTTTTCTTCAGATCAAATACGTTTTGGTAATGTTTTAAAAGGTCATCAAAACTGGGCATGGTCACTAAAACAGATATATACCTGTAAGCCCAGCACTCCAGAGATGGATAATCCAGAGACAGGACTCCAAGGCCAGCTTCAGGGGGCCACAGATTGAGGGGAGAGCTCCTGGGTTTGAGTGCAGGTTCCACCACTTAAGGATCCAGGTGGCCTTATCAAGGCATTTGCTTTCCCCACCTCTAATAGCCTCTCACCTGTTAATAGAGTACCTGACTCAGAGGGTAAGTGGATAAACAAAGTTGCCATCTATAGTTGCCTAAATAAATAAATAAATAAATAAATAAATAAATAAATAAATTACAATGTGAGTCCACTCTTGGTGTTAAAAGCCAGAGTGAATCAGAATAAAAAGGAGTAAGCCAGTGACAGAGGGCCTGGGAGGGAAACTGTGAGGGACTTACAAGACTTGAATGCCATCCTCTGCTGGTCCTTTGAAGGCTTGATGCCCCAGGAAGGAATGCGAGGGTGGTGAGGTGAAGATGGTGGGTTAGTGGGTGGCCCTCATAGAAGCAGGGGGGAGAGGGGAGGGGAAACCCAGAAAGGGGATAACATTTGAAATGTAAATAAATAAAATATCCAATAAAAAAGAAAGACCTGGATGCTCATCTCTTTTCCTCTGTGACGTTAAATGACAAAAGCAGTACTGAACTTTACCATTGTTTCGGGGGTTTTTTTTTTTTTTTTTTTTTTCCTTTTCTTTTTTTTCCGGAGCTGGGGACCAAACCCAGGGCCTTGCGCTTGCTAGGCAAGCACTCTACCACTGAGCTAAATCCCCAACTCCGAACTCTGCCATTGTTGTTAGAGGTCAGAAACTGCATCGGTGTTTTACGGCGATCCCAGCTGGTTATGAGAGTGCGCTAAAATGTTAGTGTCCCTCTTGCAGTCATATAGGCAAGCGTGCTTGCATTGCACTCTTAGAATTGGTAGCTCGGTGTTCGTTTGTAGGCTCAAAAGCATTAACATCCATTTTGCTTTGAGGCATTTGAGTCAAACAAACAAACTAATCAGCACCTAAAACTTTCCTGCAGGTGGACGGGACAGTGCTACTGGGGCCTTTCTTACATGGGGACCAACATCCATTCCCTGCAACTCGCCATCTCTAAAAGCAACAGTGAAACACAAACTGAAAACTCCGACAGGGAGTCCTCCAACCCCTTTTCCGCAGTCATCAGTACCAGCGAAAAGGACACCATCAAAGCCGCTCTATCGCACGTGTGCGGAGGTAGCGTCTTCCCTGCGGCGGGGGCTGGCTACAAGAGCCTCTGTGTAGTCCAGGGCTTGGCTGACATTTACATCTTCTCAGAGGACACTACGTACAAGTGGGACTCCTGTGCTGCTCACGCCATTCTGAGGGCCATGGGCGGGGGCATTGTAGACATGAAAGAGTGCTTAGAGAGAAGTCCAGACACAGGGCTGGATTTGCCACAGCTGCTGTATCACATGGAAAATAAAGGTGCTTCTGGGGTGGATCTCTGGGCCAACAAGGGAGGGCTGATAGCCTACAGGTCCAGGAATCGGCTGGACACTTTCCTAAGCCGTCTCATCCAAAGCCTCGGACCTCTGAAGACACAAACATAGGACTCTGCTCTCAGGGCCCTTGAGCCAAATGGAATCTTTTCCTGTTATGTCTATCTCTTAAAGATAGTTTTGTCCCATTGGTTAATATTCACCTTCCTGTTTTGAGGAACATATTCCCATTATGTGTTCATAATGTGAATTTCAGTAAGTTAATGGCATTTATGTCACAGTTAAGTCGGTATATGATATTGTTATATGAACATTGTGCTGTTAATGTTGCCTGGAACCCTTCAATAAAATACCAAGAGAGGAGCAAAAATGTGCAGTTCAAGTAGAATGACTATATCCCCAGCTATTTGGGATCCAGGCAGGGTTGGCTTGGGTACCCAAGGGTTTAGCCTGAGTCTTAAACTGTGAGTTTGAATTGAATTGAATTGAATTGAATTTAGAACCGTGAATTTGAAAGTTCATATACTTTGAATAGTTTTCTGGTGTTTCTTATGAAAAAGGAAGAAAGGTTGGGCACCAAGGGTTTCCACCCACTGAAGCAGGGTAGGAATTAGAAATCAGGAAACAAAAGGGAAGGACATTCAGAGACTGGAGAAAGAGAAGAAAGAGCATGTAACGGGTGGTTGGTAGGTAGGTAGGTAGGTAGGTAGGTAGGTAGGTAGAAAGGAAGCAAGAAAACAAGCAAGCAAGGAAGAAAGAAGAAGAAAGGAAGACATACATACCTACGTACATACATACATACATACATACATAGACAGGCAGGTGATAGATGGTTGGTAGATAGATAGATAGATAGATAGATAGATAGATAGATAGATAGATAGATAGACAGGCAGACACACACACATACACACAAAGGCAGGCAGTCAAGTGATAGATGGTAGATAGATAGGCAGGTAAATAATAGATGGTAGATATATAATAGTACATGCATACTACATACATATATACATAGGCAGGTGACAGATGATAGATGGATAGATAGATAGGTGATAGATAAGTAGATAGATGATAAATCGCACACACACACACACACACACACACACAGGCAGTTGCAGTTGGTAAAACAGAAGAGGGTGAAGCAAAGAGCTCCCTATATGTTTTGCATATTTACATATTTACTACTCTACAACAATACCAATCCAACCTTCTGTTTGTCATCCTTACTTCTCTTAGAGCTGTGCAGAGGCCACATGTGCCATGCTCTTTAACAGCCCAGGTAACCCAGGGAGTGTCAACTAGAGGGGTCACACAATCCTCCGGGGGCTTCAGTCCCTTCTGCACTCTGAGTACTAGTGGCTATTTCTATAGCCTTCTCATGGTCAGAGGTTACTGGGAATAAGTCAAGTGTGTTTGTTTCTTCTCTTATTCTTAAACCCAAGAAATGAATTGACAAGTAATTTATGTATATTATGTTGTACATGTATGATGCTTTGAAGTATGCATACTATATTGAACTAAAAAGGATGAGCTATTATCTCACCTTGTGTGGTGAAGGCATTTACAAACCATTGTTAGCAATCATGCAGTATACGCCCCACTATTATCTATAGTCACCATGTTGTACAGTGGATCTCTTGAACTTTCCTTCTAACTGAAATCCTGTTTTCCTTTATCAATAACTTGCTAAATCCCTCCTATATTGGGACTTTCTCAGACAGAGACTCTTTAATATTCTAAAGCTTAGGCCTTTCAGCTACTCTAACCCTACTAATCCTAGCACTATGTCCTGTCATGTGGCCAGCTCTACCTCTCTGCTCTGCTATGGTCCACTGTTCAGCTCCATGTCAGCTGGCTGAATCTCCTCCCTCTGAATCTTCTCCCAGCATCACTCTCTCTGCCCAAAACCTCTGCACTCCACTTCCTGCCCAGCTATTGGCCACCAGATCTTTTATTTCTCATTGGATATTTTCTTTACTTACATTTCAAATGTTATCCCCTTTCCAGGTTTCCCCTTCAGAGACCCCCTATCCCATTCCTCCTCCCCCAGTTTCTATGAGAGTACTCCCTTACCCAACCATCTACTCCCTCCTGCTGCCTCCTTGCCCTGGCATTCTCCTACATTGGGGCATTGAGCCTTGACAGGACCAAGGGTCTCTGCTTCCATTGATGTCCAATAAGGCCATCCTCTGCTACATATGTGGCTGGAGTCATGGGTCCCTCCATGTGTACTTGTTGGTTGGTGGTTTCGTCCCTGGGAACTCTTGGATGTCCCCAGGGCCCATGTGTTCGAGAATCTTTCCCACTTACTCTTCTATTACTTCCATTGTTTTTATGTGGAGGTCCAAGATCAACTTGGACTTGATATTTGTACAAGGCAATACAAATGGGTCAATTTGTATTCTTCTATACAAGGTGACCACCAGTTGAACTAGCACCATTTGTTGAAAATGCTGTCTTTTTTCCACTGAATGGCTTTAGCTCCTTTGTCAAAAATCAAGTGGCCATTTCTAGGTCTTTAATTCTATTCCACTGATCTACCTGCCTATCTCTGTACCAATACCATACAATTTTTTATCACAATTTCTCTGTAATATAGCTGGAGGTTAGGGATGGTGATTCCCCCAGAAGTTCTTTTATTTTTGAGGATAGTTTTCGATATCTTGGGAATTTTGTTATTCCAAATGAATTTGCAAATTGCTCTTTCTAACTCTGAAGAATGGACTTGGGATTTTGATAGGGATTGCATTGAGTCTGTAGATTGCTTTCAACAAGATGGCCATTTTTAATATATTAATCCTATCAATCCATGAGCATGAGAGGTCTTTCCATCTTCTAAGATCTTCAATTTCTTTCTTCAGAGACTTGAAGTTCTTGTTAGACAAATCTTTCCCCTGCTTCGTTAGCATCACACAGAGATATTTGTGACTACTGTGAAGGGTGTTGTTTCCCTAATTTCTTTCTCAGCCTCTTTATCTTTTGAGTAGAGGAAAGCTACTGATTTGTTTGAATTAATTTTATATCCTGTAACTTTGCTGAAGTTGTTTATCAGGTTTAGGAGATCTTTGGTGGAATTTTACTATCATATGGTCTGCAAATAGTAATAATTTGACTTCTTTTCTAATTTGTATCCTTTGACCTCCTTTCTTATATATTTGCTCTGGCTAGGACTTTTAAGTACTATATTGCATAGGTAGGGAGAGAATAGGCAACCTTGTCTGGTCCCTGATTTTAGTGGGATTGCTTCAAATTTCTCTCCATTTAGTTTGGTGTTGGCCACTAATTTGCTGTATATTGCTTTTACTATGTGTAGGTATGGGCCTTGAATTCCTGATCTTTCCAAGACTTTTACCATGAAGGGCAGTTGAATTTTGTCAAGTGTTTTGTTAGCATCTAATGAGACGATCATGTGGTCTTTTGCATTGAGTTTGTTTACATAGTGGGTTATGTTGATGGGTTACTATATATTGGACTATCCCTGCATCCCTGGGATGAAGCCTAATTGATCATAATGAATGACCATTTGATGTGTTCTTGGATTCTGTTTGCAAGAATTTTATTGAGTATTTTTGCATCGAAATTTATAAGGGAAATTGGGTCTGAAGTTCTCTTGTTGCATCTTTGTGAGGTTTAGGTATAAGTGTAATTGTGGCTTCAAAGAATGAATTGGGTAGTGTTCCTTCTGTTTCTATTTTGTAGAGTAGTTTGAAGAGTATTGGTATTAGGTTTTATTTGAAAGTCTGATAGAATTCTGCACTAAACCCTGGTCCTGGGCTTTCTTTGGTTGAGAGACTTTTAATGACTGCTTCTATTTCTTTAGGCATTATGGGACTGTTTAGATGGTTTACCTGATCCTGATTTAACTTTGGTACCCAGTATCTGTCTAGAACATTGTCAATTTCCTCCAGATTTTACTGTTTCATTGAGTATAGGCTTTTGTAGTAGGCTCTGATAATTTTTTCAATTTATCAGTTTCTGTTGTTATGTCTCCCTTTTCATTTCTGATTTTATTAATTTGGATACTGTTCTGTGCTCTCTGGTTAGTCTGACTAAGGATATCTATCTTGTTGATTTTCTCAAAGAACCAGCTCCTGGTTTTGTTGATTCTTTGTATAGTTATTTTTGTTTCTACTTCGTTTATTTCAGCCCTAAGGTGGATTAGTTTTTTCCATTTTCTCCTCTTGGGTGTATTAGCTTCTTTGACCACGTTATCATTGAATAGAGCATTGTTCTGCTTCCATGTGTATGTGGGTTTTCTGTCATTTTTGTTCTTATTGAAGTCCAGCCTTAGTGTGCTGTTTTATCTATAAACATAAATCTTTTAGAGGGAATATGTATTTCTATATTAATACAATGTATGAAATGTGCAATGTACACAAATCAGTTAAAGATGACTTTTTTCCAGCCTTTCTGAAGTTGTGTCTGTCTTTGTTATTGAGGTGTTCTTGTACGAAACAAAATACTGGATCCATTTGCATATCTAGTCTGTTAGATTGTCCTTTTATAGGCAAGTTGAGTCCATTAATATTGAGAGATTAAAAACATGATTGTTAGCTCCTGTTATGTTTTTGTAGGTGGCATTATGTGCATGTGATTGTCTCTTTTAGACTTTGTTGTGTGATGCTTAATATCTTGTTTTTTCTTTGATGTAGGTATCCTCCTTGTGTTGGAGTTTTCCTTCTAGAATCCTCTGTAGGGCTGGATTAGTAGCTAGGTGCTGTTTGAATTTGGTTTTGTTCTGGAATATTTTGGATTCTTCATCTATGTTGATTAATAGTATTGGTAGGTATAGTAGCCTGGGCTGGCATTTGTGTTCTCTTAGAGTCTGCATGACCTCTGTTCAGCATATTCTGGCTTTTAGTGTCTCTGTTGAGAAGTCTGGTGTAATTCTGATAGGTCTGCCTTTATACATTTCTTGGCCCTTTTCCCTTGCAGCTTTTAATATTCTGTCTTTGTTATGTGCATTTAGTGTCTTGATTATTATGTGATGAGAGGATTTTCTTTTCTGGTCCCATGGATTTGGTGTTCTATAGGTGTATTGAACATTTATGACTATCTCATTCTTTAGGTTAAGGAAGTTTTCTTCTATGATTTTGTTGAAGATGTTTTTGGGTACTTTGAGCTGGGGAGTCTTTGCTTTCCTGTATTCCTATTATTCATAGATTTGGTCTTTTAATTGTGTACTGGATTTCCTGAATGTTTTGGGTTAGGAGTTTTGTTTTGTTTTTGTTTTTTTTTATCTTTTAAGGTATCATCTACATCATAGATTCTCTCTTCTATCTCTTGTATTTTGTTGATGCTTACATCTGTAATCCCTGACCTTTCCTAGGTTTTCCATTCCAATTGTTGCCTCCATTCGTGTTTTCCTTACTGTTTCTACTTCCACTTTTAGGTCTTGCACCACTTTGTTCAATTTCTTCACCTGTTTGGCTGTGTTTTCCTGTATCTCTTTAAGGGATTTATTTGTTTCCTCTTTAAGGGCTTCTACCTGTTTACCTGTGTTTTTCTGCATTTCCTTCAGTGAGTTATTTATATCCTCCTCAAAGAACTCTATTATCTTCATGAGATAGGTTTTTAGGTCAGCTTCCTGATTTTCAGGTGCGTTGGTGTATCCAGGGCTTGCTGTGGTGAGAGAACTGGGTTCTGATGATGCCAAAGTATATTGGTTTCTGTTGCTTATGATCTTAGGCTTTCCTCTCACCATCTGGTTATCCCTGATATTTACTGGTCTGAGTGTCTCTGTCTGGAGCCTGCCTCTTGTGTTCCCTGGGTTCCTTCAGGTCTCCTAGTAGGCCTGTGTCCCTGACTGTAGCTGATTTTCTGTGGGGCCTTTAGGCTATGGGGTCTTCAGGGGGGAATGTACACTGGTGACTTGTTGCCTTGACTGCAATGGCTCTTCTGGAAGACTTTCAGACTGTGGGGTCTTCAGAAGGGCAAAGAAGCTGCTTATCTGTTACCCTGCCTGCAGTAGATCTTCTGGGAGGTCTTTAGACTGTTCAGTCTTCAGAGGAATGGTCAAGCTGTTTCACTGTATGTAGCTGTTCTCCAGGGAGGCTTTTGGACTGTGGGGTCTGTGGCCCTACATGCAACAGAACTCCAGGGGGGCTTTCAGACTGCTAGGTCAGTTGTCCTATATGCAGTGGAGCTCCTGGGTGGTCGTCAGACTATCATGTCAGTTGCCCAGTTGCCTAGTTGTCCAGTTGCCCAGTGTGCAGTGGAACTCCTGGGATGCCTTCAGGCTGTAGTATCTTCAGGGGAGCAGAGAAACTGGAGATCTGCCTTGGCAGAAGGCATTGGCCAGGAAGGGAGTAGAATTTGGGGGCTGAGGGTTTGGGAAGTGATGGGTCCTGAATCCACTTTGCTCCCTAGGCTGTGAGCCTTCAGGTCTTACCAGTTGCTCTGCATGCTGAGGAACTCCTGAGATGCCTTCAGGCTGTGGTGTCTTCAGGGGAGCAGAAGCATTTCTTTTAAAGTACAATTGGATCTTTCAATAACTGTTTGTCCTGTAGGATTTTATTGTATACCTATAATATGTTTTATATTACAATGCATAATTTTTTAAAATTTTATTAGAGACATACGCCAGAGCATTGCTAGTCTGATTTTGTCTAGCTATATCCATAATTATTATAACTTCTAATAAATACATAATAACAGAATCCACCTTTCAGAGCCTCAAAGCTGTTGCCCATTGGGATCCTGACTATGTGTCTATAGTATGTTGCACATATTTCAGTTATCAAAAATCTATAAAATGAAATATATCCATTTGCCAAATTTTGTTTCTCTGAGAACCTTTAGGGTTATTTCCTGCAGGTAATTGAGTGTGGTTATACAAAGAACAAGTAGGACATTTCCTTATAACTATTGCCAAGTGATAGATAATTCTTTCTTTAAACTTTTGCTATTAACTTGGTGTTGTTAAATGAAATTTTGAAGCTTTTAGGCACATTTCCTATTAATAGTTGATCAGTTTCATCGTTACCTTGTTCTAGAAACCTATATGGTATCTGATATGTGTTATATATGATGGATGATTCCTATTTCTAATCATTTATTGCAGTTGCATAAACAGTGAAATCAATTCAGAATCATCCTGAACAAGTTCAGCAGTTTTTATATGCAAAACATCTCTGCATATTGAAAGTCAATTACTATATTAAGAGTCCTGAAAATCTAACATCATAAGGATTGCATATAATTCTTGAACTGAATTAGAAGGATTTTAACCATCTTACTTACATCTTCAGATTTATACCCAGCCTTTTCTGATTTATTTGTATCAGTGTAAAATGTGGGGGCTCCAGAATTGTGTTGTATACCTAGTTTTATTATACAGGGAGAATCCAATTATTTCTCTTTATAAACTGAAGCTGCTTGCCTTTTGGGTATTTGTTGTTAATTTCTGCCCCCCAATTACTGCAAGCTCTTTGCCAGTGTTCATCTTGTGCCCATGGTAACGCAATCTCTGCATTAGTAAAAGGTACCACAATCTCAGTTGGATATATTTCCATCAAGGTAATTGATGAAATCTAATTTTTCCCTTTAGAATCAATTCAAAAAACTTTTCTATATAGGTTTTTAATTTTTTTACTCTGTGTGCTAAAAATATACATTCTAAGATATAATCTTCCCTCTGCATAAGAATTCCTGTGGGAGAATTAGTAGAAGGCAAGTTAACTAAGATGCAGGTCATCTTTGGATTGATATGATCTAGATGTATATCCTGTAGTTTCTTTTCTATCAGAGCCAACTCTTTCTTAGCATCAGTTGTTTTCTTGGGCTATTTAAATCTTTATCACCTTGTAAGGTCTTTTGAAAAAAGTTACTCAGTTCTTGAGTAGCAAGCCTATTGTAGGCCAAAGCCTGTTAATATCTTCCAATAATTTCTGGAAATCTTAAGTCCTTAATTGGTCTCTCCTAATTTGTACATTTTGTGATCTAGCCTTTTGTAGAGTTACTTCATATCCTAGCTAATTAATAGAAGCTCATCTTTATATTTTTTCAGGGGCAATTAATCTCAAACAGGGCAAGCTTCTCTTTAATTTCATCAAACATTCTTTACAAGGTGTTTTGTATCTGAATCAGCCAATAAGAAATCATCCATATAATGGTAAATTATAGATTGATGCAATTGTTGATGAATTATCTCCAATGACTGTTGAACAAAATATTGGCACAAGGTAGGACTGTTTAACATTACTTGTGGTAGGACTTTCCAATGCTATTCCTTTACAGAAAACTTATTAAAAGTAGGTATTGAGAAAGCAAACTTTCCTTACCATGTTCATATAAAGCAATTGTGGGGAAAAAAGCAATCTTTTAGCTCAATTACTCTGATAGGCTATTCCTTAGGTAACAAGGAAGCAATGGGATCTCAGACTGTAGATAACCCATTGCCCAATGATTTTATTAGGTGAGATATGTCAACATCCTCCATTTGCCAGATTTCTTTTTAACAACAAATAATGAAGAATTCCAAGAACTGATAGATCATCATATATATTGAACCTCCAGTTGCTCTTGGACTAGCTTTTCTAGAGCCTGTAATTTTTCTTCTGTCACAGAACATTATTCAATCCAAATATATTGACCAGGCAACCATCTTAGTGGTAAGGCTGTTGGTGCTTTATCAGCAATGTCTCTCCCATATAAAGTTGTTGTGTCCTGTTTATGGACATTTGGGTAGTCCATGACTGTTATTGATAAAATTCTTTAATATTTTCATCAGGAACATTTTTTTATTTTATGGCTTGTTCCTGAAGTTGGAGAAATGTAATTCTTGTTTTCATTGTTGTGATAGATCTCTTTCCTGTAAATTCATGGCTATATCAGCCACATATGGCTTTAATTTTCCTATTTGACTTTCTGATCCTATACACTTAAGCCATTTTATACTTTCTTTTACTTGGGATAAAGTTACAACCCCTTAAAACTGGATATCGATCTCTTGAAGAGGCCAATCTGGAGGCCATGACTTTGGAGAGATTATGGTTACATCTGCTCTGTTATCAACCTTCTCTTCAATTTTAATATTATTTATTAGCACCTTTAGTTTGGGCCTTTGATCATCTATAGAAGTTTGCCAAAATATTTGAGTTTTTTATTTTGGACTTGTTTTGTTTTATCTATTTAAGTGGTTTTGATTTTGATATCTGGGTTTTAAATGTCTATTTTTAGAGCAGTGTTGTTTAATTTTGTGGGTGAGTGTTTCTGATGTTACCCTAGATTGGCTGATTCGAATTTTGTATTGAGGCCATGAAGAGGCCCCCTTTGGAGTTTTTGAGGCCTCATTTATCTGTTGATGACTTACATTCATCATTACAATGTTGGTCTTTGCTGTCTTTCACATATACCAGATGGCATAGGCTCTTTTTTGGACTTAATTTGGTTTTCTTTGTAATTTCTTTTGAAATGACTTTGTTCACTGCAATTTGGACATTTTTTAGTTTGGCCTTTCTCATAACCCCTAGGGATAGCTTTTCCTAGTAAGGTTTCTCAGGAGAATGAGATTTAACACCAATCATATTCCTAATCCATTCATCAATAGATGTTGATCATGACATCAATGGTATGATCACCTGTTGGTACTCAGTGTTAGCTTTTCAAACGCCAAAGATTCAATTAGTGCCTTTTAAACTAATGGATCTGATATCTTTCTATCTATATCTGAAGTTAATCTTTGTAAGCAGTGAATGTTTCTTTGGAGCCTTGTGCAACCTAAGTAAATGGCTCAAGTCTTTTTCCTGTTTCTTCAATCTTGTCCCAGGCATTAAAGATTGCTATGGGAAATAATGTCAAGGGTTCTTCATTATATACAGTTTGTATTTCTGTTGCAGTGTATTGACCTTCACCTGGCAGTTGGCTTTTAGAAATATTGACATCTTGGACTCTATTTTCCTGTGCTATCTCTTTAGCTTCTTCTTTCCACCATGAAAGCCATTGTAACTGTGGCCCAGGTTCTAATATTACTCTTGTCATGTCTTTCCAGTCTTGGGGGATTATTCTATTTTTGCTCGCTCAAGAAGCCAAGATTTGTTTTATGAATGGTGAATGTATTTCATAATTATTGACACGTTCCTTAAATTTCTCAAATCCAGCATATCCATAGGCTGCCATTTGAATTCATTATAAATTTGTGGATCATTTTCATCTGCTGGCCTTTGCTGTGTACTCACTGGATAAGCTAAAGTTTGTCTTCTAACAAATTTTGGTGTGGAGAGCATTAAATAAGGAATAAGAATAAGATTGAGTTGGATGTTACAGTGAGGAACAGCTAGCTCATGTCAGCTGTGTGTAGTAGATAAGAATGAAGTACTGGGTAATGATGTAATGCTAGAGTGTAATTGACTAGACTGTGACTGCCCATTGTAGCAAATAAAAGCAGAGGCTTGCATCAGGCAGGCAGAGACCTTGATGCTGTGACAGTGAAGCTCGTTGTGCTCTCTTGCTCTCCAACCAGAGGACAACTGACTGCCA
Source organism: Rattus rattus (assembly GCF_011064425.1). NCBI lineage: Eukaryota > Metazoa > Chordata > Mammalia > Rodentia > Muridae > Rattus > Rattus rattus. The sequence goes on from NC_046157.1 coordinate 122,547,112, forward strand.
CCCTGGCTGCTTTAAGATAGAGGATCCAGAGGAAGGAGCCACCACCTGAGACATGCCGAGTGATGAGCAGATTGTGAGCTTTGCCTATGAGCCTCTCTGCCACTTACTTCTTAGACAGGTACCTGATATGTGTGGAGTAGCTTCTCGTGATGCTTCTCATTGAAGTGGTGATCCTGGCTTGTGAGCCTCTCTGCCACTTGCTTCTGAGTCAGCTACCCCATGCATGTGTGGTGGACTGATGCTTGTCCTTGTAGTGAATAAACCTTGAAGTCAAATGATATCTGGACTTTGTCTCTCCTTCCCAGCCATAAGTTGGACATGACTCACATCAGTTATGATAGTTCGCAGAATTCCAGCTTAAGGTGGAATCCTGAGAAGGAAGGTGGACCCTGTAAGGACAAAACTATTCCTATTTTTTCTAAATTTCACCAAATTGTCAATAAGCCTCTGGTCATACAAAATTACTTGCGGCCCAGGCACAGAACTAGCCAGAGCGGTAAGGGAGATAGTGAAAGAAGGAACCACCACCTCGAAGCTAAGTGCTACTGAAGCGAACAGGTGCTGAAGCCCTCGAAAGAGTGAGTGGTGAGGGACCACCACTGCTGCATGTGTGTTAGGAAGAACAGAAGGTACAGGGAAAAACATAGGCCAGTTACCAACACCTTGAGGCCAATTGCTGCCTATGTGGTAGGAAGAGCAGAAGGTGTGGGAAAGGTACTCCTGAGAGGGGGAATTACCAATACCTTGATGCTAACTGCTACCTACACCATAGGAAGGGCAGAGATGCAGGGAAACCCATCAAGACTGGTTGTCGAGATGCCTGGTGAGAAGGGCAAATAAATTATTTTAAAAAGTAATAAGAAACCCACCCCAAACCAACTTTGGGTGATATATAAAAAGGAAAGCTATCAAATCTCTATATTCCATTGCATATAAGATAACACCAGAATGAGGAAACTAATTAGTGGCTCCAAAGCCATGAAAGTGAGTCCACGTGCCATGGATCCCACAAAGTGGAAATGCCTTGGAAGAAAGGATAAGGTCAAAAGGAAAGTTGGGTTTAAAGAAATGAAGATTGAGGCGCCTCTAACAAGTTCACAAGTAGTAGGCCACTGCTAGAGCACACAGTAAAGAGGTTCCAGAAATACTGGTGAAAACTCTAGTGGACATATATGAAGAAAGGCTAATGGGCAAAAGGCTAGCTGCTAATATCACTAAGAAATGGGGAGTAAACAATTCCTTTAAAGATGCTGTACTAACTCAGGGCCTGGGCAAGATAGACAAAATCCCTTTGAGGGACATCTCCCAAGGTGAATACACCTAGAAGATTCACATTATCTGTAACAATGATGAGGCAGTTTGAGCAACAAATAGACATTAGAACATAGACTTCTCAAAAACTAAATCTGTTGAGACAAGAATATGCCCAGAATGGAATGAAGGATTCAGCCTATATGATAAAGCTCTGGGCAAAAGGAGCAGACACAGTAATGCTGTCAGAATTAGAGATGAGAAAAATTAAGAACATAATAGAGAACCCAGAAGTGTTCTCTACTTTAGAGCAAGTTGTAGACACTATTCAAGGTGATGTACACCTTCTCCTGGACTGGATAGCCACAGCCTGAATATACACATTTCCATCTTTAAACTTTACACAATTTGAAGCAGCAGCAAAACGGAACCCTTTCCAAGAGGCCGTTGAGCTAGTGAGAAAGCCAGGAATACTCTGGTTTGTATATAATGAAGTAACTGCACCACATTAATACCACAATTCGAAAGAATTTTAATTAAGGGGGCATCGCCACACATGAGAACTAATTTGGAAGAACCACTTCAAAATTGCAGAACTGTTTTGGAGGTAGTTGATTTCTTTAAAGGAAACAGAGAGTTAAACCAAGAAAAATCAGTAACATTAAATAGAAGAAAGCCATTTAAATTACGAAGAACACTCAGATTTTTCAGACTATTCACAAACATTAGAATCTTTTGCAGAAAATCTGGTGTGCCATTTATAAACAGAACCCTACAGAGGGGTATACCAAATAGGATTTTGGAAAGAACAAACTTAAGTCTTGTTTAGGGACTGCCACATAGAAGGCTGCCACAAAGGTGACCATCAGTACAAAGGAATGATCAGTGTCCAATTAAAAGAAAGCAAACAAGTTTGCCTTTCAACAGGAATCAAGACAGGTGCCAATTATGTTGCCCCTAAGAATTAAGAATAAGAGGATAAATATTAGATGGCTAATTGACACAGGCAGTGATGTTAATATATGCACAGGACTACCAGACACTATACCAAGTAAGGAAAAATAATTATGCAAGAAATGGCAGGAGAATCCACAGTACCAGTGTGTAAGTTAGAATTAATGATATATGCGAAAATAATTCCTTTGAGCTTTGCATATTGTACCAGAAAATATTAGACTTCCTAACGATTTTTAATTTTTTTCCTGATTTTCTAAATTTTAAAAAGTTTGCCAAATCTGGCAGAAATAAAAATAGAGTCTTTTAGGCTACCAATAATTAAAGCCTCATTTGTGCTACAATACCCAATTAAAGGAGGAAATGACGAGATATCTGAGACCATTAAACCCTACTAAAGGAAGGAGTAATTGAATCAACTCACAGCTTCATTTTCAACAGTCCAATTTGGCCAGTTTTAAAACCAAATGTTGAATGGCAAATGACAGTAGATTATAGGAGAATTAATGAATTGTCCCCTAAAATGCCAGGACAATTACCAGATATAGGGGATATTTTCATGAAGATTAAGAAAGTGGCACCAAAATTGCTGGCAACTGTAGATTTGTCAGACATGTTCTTTTGCATACCACTGCACCGACAAAGCAGAGAGAATACATAACAGTTACTCGGCAAGGTACACAGTACCAATTTTTAAGACTACCACATGGATACATAAACAGCCCAATAATTGCCCACAAGGTTCTAAGATGGCCACTGGATAAGTTCACACCAGCACCTAACTGTAGTATATATTCATATGTTGATGACCGTTTAAAATTAGGACAAGAAAAATAAAATATAAAAAAAAAAAAAAAAAAAACCAGTAGCCCAAATCATTTGAGTATTGAGAGATGATGGTTGGGCCATCAATAAGGTTAAGGTACCAGAACCAGATACAAAGATCAACTTCTTGGGTATAATGTGGTTCACAATAGGACCAGAAATACCTACAGAAGTATGTTAGAACAGCTTTAAACATTAACCCATAAAACAGAGGTACAACACTTTATAAGATTATTTGGATATTGCAGACAACACATACCATATTTACAAGTCATTCTGCAACCCTTGTATAATATTAGGAGGAAAGCAAATGATTTCACTTGGGATAAACCCCAAGAACAAGCTGTGAAAACAGTGCTAGAATATATAAAGGAATATTCTAAACTGCAGTACATTCAACGAGATGATATAGCATATTTAGACATACTGTTCCTAAAACAGTATCGAAACTGGAATATCTTTGCCAAAAGAAATGGTAGAGAATGGCCAGTATGCTTTTATTGTACATGCTTCCCATGGTTGGAAATTCTCTCTATTTGAGAAAACAATTTGGACAACATATCAGGCCTTAAAAACTTGCCACAGCACACCGCAGAACAATACTCAGAACCACCATCCTGATCCTAAATTGGATCAAGGCACCAGAGGAAGCATGAGCCAGTCTACCCATGGAAGGGAAAGTACTACAATGGAGTGGTACTTAGTAGAGCACCTTTGCTCTGGTACCCACTCTGCAAAGGGGTCAGCACCAAAGGCATCAGAGTTGATACTTCAGACCAACTGCCCTATGACTCCACAGGGATTATCAATCATCCCAATGCCACCCCTCCCCAGAAACAGGTACCACTAAGGCATTGAAGGACAGGGGAGTACCAGTTTTCCCTGGTTAATGCCTGGTTTACAAATGGCTCTGCACCAGAAAACAGAACATGGTCTTGTGGAAGACAACAGCCTACAGACCAGAGGATGGAATGGTGATCACAAAGCAAGGAATTGCTAAATCTGTGCAACATGCAGAAGTAGTAGCAGGCACACTAGCAGCAAAGCAAAGCTTCAAAGTAAAGCAAAATGTACTACATTTGTTTACCAACTCATGGTATGTAGCCAATGGTATAGCCATTCATATGGTCATGTAAATGGAAAATGAGCAATTGGAAAATTAATGGCAAAGATATATGGTCTATGGAATTTTGGATAGGATTATATAATATAGTCAAAAAGGTAATATATATATATATATATATATATATATATATATATATATGCCGTGCAAACACCCATACTAGTAAAGAAGGAGACTAATATCGACATAATGGTACAGTGGATAAATTCGCCAGCCTAGCAATTAGATTAAAACAAAATTGGAAGGCAGAACAGATAGACTCCAACAAATTAAGATTTAAATCAAAATGGAAGCCAATATAAACTAGAACCTTAAAGACAGATATTAACACTGAAGAAACATTAAAAATACATGAAACACTGGAAGATGCAGGAACGCATGCCACGTTCCATTGGTTTTCAAGTAGAAATTTAAAGGTGACATGAAAAAGATTAATGATGCCATAAATCAGTGCAAACCTTGCCCAAGAGATAAAACTAGATTCACACACAATTATAAGGGAAAACAGGACATAGGATGAGTTTCAATTATCCCTTACCATAGACTTTATAGGAGCATTAAGTCAATGGAAAGGAGCATATACATGCACTTTGGTAGACCTATGCACAAGATTAGGATCTGCCAAAAGTGGACGACACCCAAAGCAATCTTTAAAACCATACTTACATTATAGGATTGGATTTCTCGTGTTGGGACTCCAAATGTTATACAATCTGATCAAGAAATGAATTTCACATGGAACAAGGTTAAAATTTTTGTAAGCTTATGAATATGCAATGGGAGTATCAGATGACTTATCAGACAACAGCAGCAGGAGCCATCAGAAGGTTTAATGATTTGCTCAAAACTAAGCTAGCAAGTAGAGATAAGAATAGCTACCTGGCACAAGAACTGAAATGCATACATGAACTAAATACAAGATTAAAATTGAATAGAAAATCACAGATACAAGAGACAATAGAATATAACATAGATATAGAATACCCAATGGAACAAGATAAAGTGCTAATTAAGAACTATAAATAGATTCATAAGAATAAGAAGGATCAGACATTTGAAGCAGCAGAAGTGGTGACCCAAGGTCAGGGAAACACTGTCCGGATTACACAAGGTAAAGCCCACCTAAAACTTTCCAGACTGGAAGATATTGCATGACATATGAGTCTTAGTAGAACTTTATGTGAAAGATTTTATTATACATGCCTAGAAATAATTATAATTATTAATATTGTAGTGCTAGTGGTAAATTTTGTAATACATGGTTCAACCAAAAAACAAGTTAAGGGACAAACATAACCAACACGAAGTGTCACCAATTGGACAATTTGTTGGACTGGGTTCCTACATCATTATACAAGTTAAGGTACCCTGGCAATCCTCTTAATGTTGGTAGTGACTTCATGAGCATTACACTGGATAATAGCAAAACTAATCATAGCGTAAATTTGCAAACATCTCAGCATGCCTATCATGTATATGCCCTGGGAGCAATAGCAGGAATAGTCATAATTACCATGGCCTCCCCATGGGTGGTGACAGCTGCAAGCATATTAACACCATCATGCTTGTGGCTCCTATTGTTTGGGGGATTATGTCAGGGAACATCAGGCAACAATACAACTGGGAACACCACAATCAGTACATCGACAAATACAGAGCCTCCAGCACCTTACCTAGGCACCACAGGCTCAGGCACAGGGTCAGCACAGGAGCCACAGAAACCAGTAGTGCTACTACTCCCTCTGTAAAATGAACCACCTCAGTACCAAACATTGGGACCTCCCCAGAAATTTTAATACCACTATCTACCCCACTATTGCAGGACCAGATTGAAAATTATCAGGTTACTGGACAGATGAGAGATACTGGACATGGTTCATAGTTCATACACTCCTTTTGGCAGAAATATGCTTATTGTATAATTATGGGTGGTTAAAAGATATGATCAGCACCCCCATGAACTAGACTGTTGGGGGAGGGCACAGGGTGGGGGGAACACCCATAAGGAAGGGGGAGGGATGTTTTTTTTTTTTAACACTTTCGAAATGTATATAAGAAATATTCAAGTTAATAAAAAAAAAAAAAGATATGATCAGCAACCATATCAGCACATCTCTCTCTCTTTTTTTTTTTTTTTTTTTTTAAAAGAGTATTTCTTATTTACATTTCTTTATTCCCTTTCCCTCCGGCAAACATCCCCTCCCCCTCCCCCTTCCCTATGGTTGTTCCCTCCCCACCTCCCCCCATTGCCGCCCTCCCCCAACAGTCTAGTTCACTGGGGGTTCAGTCTTAGCAGGACCCAGGGCTTCCCCTTCCACTGGTGCTCTTACTAGGATATTCATTGCTACCTATGAGGTCAGAGTCCAAGGTCAGTCCATGTATAGTCTTTAGGTAGTGGCTTAGTCCCTGGAAGCTCTGGTTGCTTGGTATTGTTGTACATATGGGGTCTCGAGCCCCTTCAAGCTCTTCCAGTTCTTTCCTGATTCCTTCAACGGGGGGTCCTATTCTCAGTTCAGTGGTTTGCTGCTGGCATTCGCCTCTGTATTTGCTGTATTCTGGCTGTGTCTCTCAGGAGCGATCTACATCCGGCTCCTGTCGGCCTGCACTTTTTGCTTCATCCATCTTGTCTAATTGGGTGGCTGTATATGTATGGGCCACATGTGGGGCAGGCTCTGAATGGGTGTTCCTTCAGTCTCTGTTTTAATCTTTGCCTCTCTCTTCCCTGCCAAGGGTATTCTTGTTCTTTTTAAAGAAGGAGTGAAGCATTCACATTTTTGATCATCCGTCTTGAGTTTCATTTGTTCTAGGCATCTAGGGTAATTCAAGCATTTGGGCTAATAGCCACTTATCAATGAGTGCATACCATGTGTGTCTTTCTGTGATTGGGTTAGCTCACTCAGGATGATATTTTCCAGTTCCAACCATTTACCTACGAATTTCATAAAGTCATTGTTTTTGATAGCTGAGTAATATTCCATTGTGTAGATGTACCACATTTTCTGTATCCATTCCTCTGTTGAAGGGCATCTGGGTTCTTTCCAGCCTCTGGCTATTATAAATAAGGCTGCGATGAACATAGTGGAGCACGTGTCTTTTTTATATGTTGGGGCATCTTTTGGGTATATGCCCAAGAGAGGTATAGCTGGATCCTCAGGCAGTTCAATGTCCAATTTTCTGAGGAACCTCCAGACTGATTTCCAGAGTGGTTGTACCAGTCTGCAACCCTACCAACAATGGAGGAGTGTTCCTCTTTCTCCACATCCTCTCCAGCATCTGCTGTCACCTGAGTTTTTGATCTTAGCCATTCTCACTGGTGTGAGGTGAAATCTCAGGGTTGTTTTGATTTGCATTTCCCTTATGACTAAAGATGTTGAACGTTTCTTTAGGTGTTTCTCAGCCATTCGGCATTCCTCAGCTGTCAGCACATCTCTTTAAGACCTATATGTTAGACATTGCAGATGGAAATAATACTAACATTCATGAGCAAAGTCCACTGAAATGTCATTTTATTTTATTTGTTGACAAAAGAAAAAATTATTGTCCTTTGAAATAAAATATACAAATGAGAGCTGGGGATATGGGACAGTATGGAGGATAAAGGAAAGCCAAGGAACCCATTCTGGAGTAGGGAAATCTACCACTGACCCCTATCCCCCTGTCCAAGGAGGGAAGGGTCTTAGAAGGCTGTGATTTTAGGGTTCTTTGATTTATTTTCCTAAAACAGGGTTTTACTGTGTAACCTTGGCTGGCCTTGAACTCAACAGATATTTGCCTGTCTCTGCTGTGTTGGGATTAAAGGCATGTGCCACCGTGCCTTGCATCTTATTTCATTTTTGAGGCAAGGTCTGGCTGTGTAGCCCAGGTTGGCATGGATCTTGAAGCAGTCCACCCATCTCAGCCTCCAACATGCTGGGATTACAGACATATTCCAAGAAGCCAGAGGTTTTAGATGGGAAACGAAGGGGTTGGGGATTTAGCTCAGTGGTAGAGCGCTTGCCTAGCAAGCGCAAGGCCCTGAGTTCGGTCCCCAGCTCCGGAAAAAAAAAAAAAAGAAAAAAAAATAGATGGGAAACGAAAACATATCCTATGCTTGATGTTGCTTCTGGGACAAGTTATCTGTCAAGTATGACACAACACCACTTCCATTGGATGACCTCGGAGACCAAAACCCTTAGAAATCACACAACATACTTCCCCCAGTCATACCCGGGAACACAATGAGGCTGATGGGGAAGGGGGAACACCTCTAGGATACCTGGGCAAGTTATAGAACTACCACCTGGGTGTACACAATCTGGGTGTGCACAGTAGATTGCTAGACACATCTGTCCGATGAATGAACAGAGAGAAATGGCTGTGATCGTCAGGTAGCAGCCACTGCTCTGGACCCTAACCTTAGTGAAAAGAATCTATATAAAGGTCAAAAACTAGACAGTCATGAACCTCAGGACTTTTTTTTTTTTTTTGTAGTGGGACTTTCCTGCCAGCTCTGCTTTTTAGGACCTTTTAGTGAATAGTGGTGCTTCTTGAAGATCCCCGTGAGAGGTGGGGAGAAGTCAGGAATGCTGGGGTCGACCTTGTCATACCCTTCCCGCTCTTCTCTCGCAGTCCCCAGATCAAGAAGAGCTCAGAGAGGACATTGAGATAGGGAAGGCTAGAGTGGTTTCTTGTTTTCCAGCATCAGAGAAGGGTGTAGAATCTCTTCCTCAGGCTGAGAGGTTATTAGCATCTCTTTGTTCCCGAAGTCCCACCAGGCTGTCATGTGGAATGCCATGTTGGTTAGGATAACAGTATACTCCAGCATGGCAAAGATAGTATACACTCCAGCTTCACAATACATGTTATGCCGGAAGTTAACAGCCAGCTCCAAGAAGGAGATAAAGTTGATGATGAAGAGCTGCTGTTTCCAGCTGTGGGACTTACAATCCTCCTGACTTACTGTGTGCTTCTTGGTCAGCTGCCAGAGAATGCAAGTGAGGAGCATGTAACTAAGGGATGCCCCATTAAACACAATGAAAGCATTTTCGTGGATGGTGAAGACCTCGGAGGAGGAGACATAGGTGTGAGCACGAGCAGCGCCAGGTTCTCCACCACATTGAGACTGAAGTTGAGGCGGCAGAGAAGGTGGTAACCCCGACACGGGGATGCACAGCTGAGGTAGTGGGTCTGAAGAAAGAAGTTTCATAGATATGAGAAACAAAGATGTAAGAACAAGGTTCTGGAAATATAGAAACAAGGTTTTGGTGGTCAGAGTGACCAGGCTTAAGTTGAGACCAGCCAAAACAAAGCTGTTCTCAGAAAAAGACCCCCTACCCCTCCCTGTGGTAAATTCCAAGAAAAACCACCATATGTGTCAGCCTGACCTTATCTGACTCCCCAGCTCCCCCCACCCTACCCCTCTCCAGGAACTTTCTGAGGCCAGGTGCACAGCAGCATGAGGAAATTGGCCAATTAAGCCAAAAACAGCCCCTTGAGCGAACCAACCAATGCCTGAAGAGATCCTTTGTCCTGTGTTCCACCAATCAGAGTAACAGGTAGCCCTGCTGCTGACGTCTGCCCTTTGTAAAATATAAAAGATGTGTGCTTTTTGAGTTCAAGGTCGACTCTCCCTGCGAGGATGAGCAACCCCATGCACATGGATCAATAAACCTCTTGCCATTACATCGGTCTGTCGTCATATTGTGTTCTGTGGGTCATGCTCCTGAGCTAAGACCACTTTGGGGTCTTACAACATTTTCAATAGGTGAAGACTGTCAAGAAGTGGGGTGCTAAGTGTAGGCCAATGCAGAAACGCCATATGTAGTGCTGGGGAACCTTCCCACTAATGGCAGAGCTCACTGATGGCAGGCAATTGGGCATTTAAAGCCACAAGCTAGTAACTGGCAGAGCAGGGATTCAAAACTAGTCTGAGGTTCCAAGGCTCCCCAACGCCTCCACTCACAGTGCCTGGAGGGATCTTGAGCAGGAGGCCCCAAGTAGTGGCAGCTAGGGGGCCATACCCCATAGCCAGGGGCACATAACTGGGAGCCCCATGCATCCAGTGCTAGAGCTATATTCAATAACGATTGGAGAAAACCCTCACAGCTATGATATAACATCTAGAAAACATCAACGGGTTATATAAACACTTTTATAGGCATAGAAACAGAAGCAATCTTTGACTGTGATACGGCTATCAGTCCCACATTTTTAAAGTTGTGCTTTGCACCCATATCCAAAGATGGCCTGGAGTAAATTGGTTATCAGGATAATCATACAACTCTAGCACTAGAAGAACAGATTTATGAGTATGATTATGAAGAAGAGGTAGATGAGGAGGATGCTGGTAATATAGAGTCAACCTCACAACCTACAACCACCACAAGCACAATAAATTCATGCAAACCAATGAATTGGGCACACTGTCAAGTATACCTATCCTGGCTATCATCAGAGATGCCATCTTTGGCAAAGCCATATGGGAACAGATGTCCCAATTCTTGGAAAACAAAACTAGATACAACTTTAAGACAAGAATGGAATGCAAATCTGGCTATGCATAGCAGAATTCCCTAATTTACCATGGTATAGCAACCATCCTGGACTATGGCATCAGAACTAAAAAATTCCCAGACCTGAAAAACAGTGGAAAACAATGGCATTTGGCATAAACATTACAAACAGCTGTTAGTACTTACTGCATTTACACAACCATGGACAACAAGAGCGACACCATGCAGAAAACCACAATCTTGTATGTATAGGACTACAACACATATGTGCTACCTGGTAGGAGGAGAAGGCAGCATTGCAAGGACACAGACCCCACAATATAGCTTATAATTGTATGAGCAAAACAGCAATACCAAATGTAATAAGTATTGTAGGTCAGAATATTATGGGCCCACTTTACAAAAATTTGAGCCATATCCCTCTCCAACCATTAAAATAATGAACACAGAAAAGTTCAAATGGAACATAAAGAACAAAATGAGAGTATCAGCGATGTCATATATTAATAAATTGAATATCTTAGTACTATTTGGATAGCCAATGAGTACTGTTCAAACTCGATACTTATAATAAAACTGACACATCAAGAATAGCAAAATAAAAGGATCCTGGAAAACATTACCATTAAGAAGACTTAATAGGCAGTTACATAGTTCTCATGCTTGTTGATAAGCACCAAGGTAATGAGATCTTTTGGGACACAGTAATAGAATGAAGTCAGTTGAGACTAATCTGTGATATAGTACTGGACACTCAACAGTTGAATTTTCTACTACCATGGGGCATTAAAGTAAATGACACTATGAAAACAATACCAGCCAAAAGTGTTAATATATGTATAGATGCAACAAATATCAACGAAATTTTCAGGGTGAAATATAATAAACCACATATCACCATGTATATAAAAGGTAAGCATAGCCTTCCAGTCTCCATCTGTGCCCTGGAGCTAAGACTATCCCACAACCCTCCACACCCAAATCCTGTCTAGAGAGAGCTGTTCTCCCTCGAGTGCTCTCACTCTAAGATCACAAGATTATGGGGTCCACAGGAGGGACAAGCTACAGTCAGAAATAGGAAGATCACCTAACACCAGATATAATCAGATGGTAAGAGTCAATGGCAAGAACCTAAGCAAAAGAAAACAAGGCTACTGGACATCACAGAACACCAGAGCAAGTCCTGGACAACCCAAAACACCAGAAAAGCAAGATTTGGATTTAAAATCACATCTCATGGTGGTGATAGAGGATGTTAAGAAGGACATAAATAACTCCCTTAAAGAAATACAGGACAACACAGGTAAACAAGTAGAATTCCTTAAAGAGGAAACACAAAAATCCCTTAAAGAATTACAGGAAAACACAACCAAACAGGTGAAGGAATTGAACAAAACCATCCAGGATCTAAAAATGGAAATAGATACAATAAAGAAATCACACAGAGAGACAACCCTGGATATAGAAAACCTGGGAAAGAGTTCAGGATTCACAGATGCAAGCATCACCAACAGAATACAAGAGATAAAAGAGAGTATCTCAGGGGCAGAAGATACCATAGAAAACATTGACAAAATAGTCAAAGAAATGCAAAATGCAAAAACTCCTAACCCAAAACATCCAGAAAATCCAGGACACAATGAGAAAACCAAACATAAGGATAATAGGTATAGAAGGGGATGAATATTCCCAACATAAAGGGCCAGTAAATATTTTCAACAAAATTATAGAAGAAAAATTCCCTAACCTAAAGAAAGTGATGCCCATGAACATACAAGAAGCCTACAGAACTCCAAATAGATTGGATCAGAAAAGAAACTCCTTCTGTCACATAATAATCAAAACACCAAATGCATAAAACAAAGAAAGAATATTAAAAGTAGTAAGAGAAAAAAAGATGAAATAACATATAAAGGCAGACCTATCAGAATTACACCAGACTTCTCACCAGAGACTTTGAAAGCCAGAAGAAACTGGACAGATGTCTTACAGACCCTAAGAGAACACAAATGCCAGACCAGGCTACTATACCCAGCAAAACTCTCAATTAACATGAATGGAGAAACCAAGATATTCCATGACAAAAACAAATTTACACAGTATCTTTTCACAAATCCACCTCTACAAAGGATAATAAATGGAAAACTGCAATAGAAGGAAGGAAATATACTCTAGAAAAGACAAGAAAGTAATCTTTAAACAAACCCAAAAGAAGATAGCCACAAAAACATAATTCTATCTCTAACAACAAAAATAACAGGAAGCAGCAATCACTGTTTGTTAATATCTCTTAACATCAGTGGACTGAGTTTTCCAATAAAAAGATATAGACTGACTGGATACATAAACAGGACACAGCATTTTACTACATGGAGGAAATGCACCTCAGTGGCAAAGGCAGACATTACCTCAGATTAAATGGCTAGAAAACAAATTTCCAAGCAAATGGTCCCCCAAAACAAGCTGGAGTAGCCATTCAAATATTGAAAAATTGACTTTAAAGCAAAAGTTATTTAAAAAGATAAGAAAGAACACTTCATACTTGTCAAAGGAAAAATCTACCAAGATAAACTCTAATTCTGAAATCTATACTCCAAGTGGAAGGGCACCCACGTTCATAAAAGAAACTTGACTAAAGGCCAAAGCATACATTGCACTACACAAAATAATAGTGGGCTACTTCAACATCCCACTCTCATGGACAGATCATGGAAACAGAAACTAAACAGAAACACAGCAAAACTAAGAGAAGGTATGAAAATAATGGTTTTAACAGATATCTATAGAACATTTCACCATATATATCAAGGTACCTTCTCCAAAACTTACCATATGATTGGTCACAAACAGGCCTCAACACATCAAAGAAGATTGAAATAATCTCATGCATCCAATCAGATCATGATGGACTAAGGCTGATCTTCAATAACAACAAAAATAACAAAAGGCCCACATACACATGAACAACACTACACCCAATCATAATTTGGTCAAGAAAAAAATAAAAGAAATTAAAGACTTTTTAGAATGTAAGGAAAATGAAGGCAAAAGATACCCAAACTTATGGGGCATAATGAATGCAGTGCTAAGAGGAAAACTCAGCTCTGAGTGCCTCCAAAAAGAAACTGGAGAGAGCATACACTAACAGCTTGACAGCACATCTGTAAACTGTAGAACAAAAAGAAGCAAATACACACAAGAGGAGTAGACGGCAGGAAATAATCAAACTCAGAGCTCAATTCAAGCAAGTAGAAACAGAAATATACAAAGAATCAACAAAACTAGGAGCTGGTTCTTTGAGAAATCAACGGAATAGATAAACCCTTAGCTAGACTAACCAGAGGGCACAGAGAGGGTATCCAAGTTAACAAAATCTGAAATGAAAAGAGAGACATAACAAAAAAACTGAGGAAGTTGAAAAAAATCATCAGATCCTACTACAAAAGCCTATACTCAATGAAACAGTAAAATCTGGAAGAAATGAACAATTTTCTAGATAAATACTGGTACCAAAGTTAAATACGGATAAGGTAAAACAACTCAACAGTCCCATAATGCCTAAAGAAATAGAAGAAGCCATTAAAAGTCTTCCAACGAAAACAAAAACAAAAAAAACCAAAAAGAAACCAAACCAAACCAAAGAAACCAAAAAAACAAAACAAAACAAAACAAAAAACCCAGGACAAGATGGGTTTAGTGCAGAATTCTATAAGACCTTCAAATAAGACCTAATATCAATACTCTTCAAACTATTCTACAAAATAGAAGCAGAAGGAACACTACCCAATTCATTCTTTGAAGCCACGATTACACTTACTTCTAAAGCACAGAAAGACCCTACAAAGCAAGAGAACTTCAGACCAATTTTTCTTATGAATATCAATACATAACATTCAATAAAATTCTTGCAAATATAGAACACATGAAACTTAAGATGGATGATCAAAATGTGAATGCTTCACTCCTTCTTTAAAAGGGGGAACAAGAATACCCTTGGCAGGGAATACAGAGGCAAAGATTAAAACAGAGGCAGAAGGAACACCCATTCAGAGCCTGCCCCACATGTGGCCCATACATATACAGCCACCCAATTAGACAAGATGGATGAAGCAAAGAAGTGCAGGCCGACAGGAGCCAGAAGTAGATCTCTCCTGAGAGACACAGCCAGAATACAGCAAATACAGAGGCGAATGCCAGCAGCAAACCACTGAACTGAGAATAGGACCCCCATTGAAGGAATCAGAGAAAGAACTGGAAGAGCTTGAAGGGGCTCGAGACCCCATATGAACAACAATGCCAACCAACCAGAGCTTCCAGGGACTAAGCCACTACCCAAAGACTATACATGGACTGACCTGGACTCTGACCTCATAGGTAGCAATGAATATCCTAGTAAGGGCACCAGTGGAAGGGGAAGCCCTTGGTCCTGCCAAGACTGAACCCCCAGTGAACGTGATTGTTGGGGGAAGGGCGGCAATGGGGGGGGGAAGGTGGGGAGGGGAACACCCATAAAGAAGGGGAGGGGAGGGCTAGGGGATGTTTGCCCGAAACCGGAAAGGGAATAACATTCAAATGTAAATAAGAAATACTCAAGTTAATTTAAAAAAAAAGATAAAAAACTATAAAAAAAATTCTTGCAAATAGAATTCAAGAATACATCAAAATGATCATCCATCATGATCCAAGTAGGCTTCATCCCAGGGATGAAGGGATGGTTCAGTATATGGCAATCCATTAACGCAATCCACTATGTGAAAGATCTGTATGACGAGAACTTGAACCCTCTGAAGAAAGAAATTGAAGAAGATCTCAGAAGATGGAAAGATCTCCCATGCTCATGGATTGGCAGGATTAATATAATTAAAATAGTCATCTTGCCAAAAGCAATCTACAGATTCAATGCAATCCCCATCAAAAATCCCAAGTCAATTCTTCACAGAGTTAGAAAGAACAATTTGCAAATTCATTTGGAATAAGGAAAGAAAACAGGATAATGTAAACTAGACTCAGCAATAAAATAACTTCTGGGAAATCACCACCCCTGATCTCAGAATAATAGTGGTAAAAAAAACTGTATGGCATTGGTCGAGAGACAGGTAGGTAGAACAATGGAATAGAATTGAAGACTCAGAAATGAACCCATATACCTATGACCAAAGAGCTAAAACCATCCAGTGGGGGAAAAAACATTTCCAACAAATGGTGCTGGTTTAACTGGTGGTAAGCATGTAGAAGAATGCAAACTGATCCATTCTTACCTCTTGTACAAAGCTCAAGTTCAAGTGGATCAAGGACCTCCAGATACACTGACAAAACCAGGTAGACTGAAACTAATAGAAGAGAAAGTGGGAAATAGCCTGGAACACATAAGCACAGGGGAAATTTTCCTGAACAGAACACCAATGGCTTATGCTCTAAGATCAAGAATTGACAAATGGGACCTCATAAAACTGCAAAGCTTCTGGAAGGCAAAGGACACTGTCATTCGGACAAAATAGCAACCAACAGATTGGGAAAAGATCTTTACCAATCCTACATCCCATAGAGGGCTTATATCCAATATATACAAAGAACTCAATAAGTCAGACTCCAGAAAATCAAATAACTCTATTTAAAAATGGGGTACAAAGCTAAACAAAGAATTCTCAACTGAGGAAAATCATTTGGCCAAGAAGCACCTAAAGAAATGTTCAACATCCTTAGTCATCGGGGAAATGCAAGTCAAAACCACCCTGAGATTCTACCTCACACCAGTCAGAATGCCTAAGATCAAAAACTCAGGTGACAGCAGATGCTGGTGAGGTTGTGTAGAAAGAGGAACACTCCTCCATTGTTGGTGGAACCACAAGCTGGGACAACCACTTTGGAAATCAGTCTGGCTGTTCTTCAGGAAATTGTACATAGTACTACCTGAAGGGCATTTGAAAGTTATATATAGGGGTTGGGGATTTAGCTCAGTGGTAGAGCGCTTGCCTCGCAAGTGCAAGGCCCTGGGTTCGGTCCCCAGCTCCGAAAAAAAGAAAAAAAAAGTTATATATAATACCTTAATGTATTATATTTGTTTAATGCCCAATTCACAATATAAAGAATGTGTGATATCAGGTTAGACAGTGCACAAACTTAAAGCAAATGTGCAAAATATGATTGGGGAATTATTGGATAAAATTTGTAACCAGGAAATTATGACACAATTCAGAACATTCAAATACACCATGTCTAGTAGACAGAGATACCATAAAATATAATGATCCTATGCAGATTAAATTTCCAATATCCCGCTATTCTAGAGAAGGGATTATACCACAACCAGGTAATCCAAAACTAGTAACAGCTCCATTGATTGAACCAGACACATCATAACCAGCACAAGTCATTCTCTTGCCAAGAATTAGACCCATACAGTTAAAAATTAATTGGATGATATTACTACCACCCAAAACATATTGCCCAGATGGACTTTATTCTGAGCTACAGTATTTCACACTGAATAAATCCAGAAGAAAACCCCTACAAGCATTAGCAGTAGGAGCTTTTGTGGCTGGAGCAATCCCTTGGAGGTACCATGATGGGCAGAGGAATAGCAATAACCATTATTCGACCTATTAAAACAGAGTTCTATCATACACAAAAAATTAATGCAGACACAGGCAAAACATTGCATGGAATATCACAATCAATTTATGTATTAAAAACCATGGAAACAGACAGGCATTGCAGGAAACATACGGTTGGAAATACAAAAGGAATTAAATCTCATCACCACTAGTCATAACTTGATTATGTGCCAAATCTATAAACATAATGTAGAAAGTACAACTAGAGAATTAGACACATTGTTTGCAACAAGAATGGGCAAGCAAACCACAGAATTTCAAACTATTCTGGGCACTGAAAGAACGTCTTACTGTGCTGAAGGTATATGTTTATGAAACTTAGTACAAAATTTTTAGATAATACACAGAATGGATACATTGGCAAACATATACCACAACCTTACAAGTTGTTTGAAATACCATATACATAGGAGAAAACCTGGGTAAGACCAATTGACGGCTTCATATGGATAAATGTTAGCACACCAGCATACATCCCCATGGAACACACTTACAGACTAGGACCCAACACATATTTATACCCACACATACCCACAAAAAAGATGGCAGAAACAGCGTTGGCATATTCCACTATGCCTCAGACTGTACAAACCCTGGGTAACTATAAATTCTTGGTACGTACCAATAATGAAACTATAGCTAGATGCAGTTATTTAAATGAAATAATCATGCATGATAATCACATAGAATGGAACATAACTAGAGGATGCTAACTAGTGCATAATTGTTCACAGGTGGCAGTATACAGTTGGGTGAGAATAACCAGAGTAAACTACCAACAAAAATATTACTTCTCATCTGATGCACAATTTGATTTTGAATTAAAGAAAGACCACATGGATAAATTTGTTAAAGCCATTATAGAAATTGATGCAACAGCAGAGCACAATGAGAAACACTTACAGAGCATACATCAAACACTCCTGAGCCAAGATAAAGTATTGGGGCATAATACAACAGAATTAATTATACAATATGGTTGGCATACTCAGAGCAAACACCTACATTTGTAAGGACTGGAATAAGGAATTGAAGAAAAAGTATGACATATGGGACCAATTAGCTAGAATTTTTCATTTTGATGCTGTGTGTTACCATGAATATAATTGGATTCTTTGGCTGAAAGAAGTATTTTTGTTCATAACATTTTTGCATTCTTTTCGTACTAACCTTAAGAATAGTTTGTTTCTTCTTAAACATTTCTTCAATAAGCAAGAATTCCTAAAAGGAAGAACTGGAGAATGTACCCAGGACATCAATGTCACCTGGGAAACTCCTCCTTAGCCAGATACGTTTTTGTTAATTGTTTCTATAAAACTATGGAGCCATTAAAAGTCTTGTTTAGAAGATTGCATGTGTTCACATTTGGAATTCCCCCAAATTATACTTATTGGATGTCCCCATTAACCATGATGTACTCCAGGGACCACCAGAGGAAGACTTAATTCGTATATTAGTATAGTATGTTTGTTTCCACTTGGCAGTGACCAGATACCCACTATATAAGAAACCAGTTCGAAAGGCAATCTATGGCATAATCTCCAAGCTTGCAGCCTATAGAACAAAGACAGCCATTATCAATATGATCTATGCAAAGCTCTGATGATGAGTCTGCAAAAGCCTTGCTCCTTGGATATTGACATTTTATCTTTTACTATTTATCGTTTATGCTACGTGCAGGCCCTCAAGATCTGGAAGCTGCTTGTAGGCCCTGGGACCCTGCCCCCAGGTTAATTTTGATGGTGAGTAAGATGCCAACAGCTAATAGCTGGGAAGAAGAGACATAGGTGGTACTGGGGTTTCATGAACTTGCAGAAGGAGGAGGAGACACCACCGTGAAGTAGGAGAAGAACATGCTTGAGGGAGAAGGAAAGCGACCATGGGTTAACTGAATCATAAAATCATAAATGTGGGCTGGCCAATTGAAGCTAAGAGCAGCCCAGAGGAAGGATAGTAACTTGGGTTAAAGAAAGGAAAATTGGGCTCTCTGCTCCTCTCTGTTCCAGAGACAGCCACATCTTCTTGTGCAGTGCCAGCCTCGTCTCATAGACAAGATGGTGAAGGTCGGTGTGAATGGATTTGGCCTGGTTACCAGGGCTACCTTCTCTTCTGACAAAGTGGACATTGTTGCCATCAACGACCCCTTCATTGACCTCAACTACATGGTCTAGATGTTCCAGTATGACTCTACCCATGGCAAGTTCAACAGCACAGTCAAGGCTGAGAATGGGAAGCTTGTCATCAACGGGAAGGCCATCGCTATCTTCCAGGAGCGAGATCCCGCTAACATCAAATGGGGAGACGCTAGTGCTGAGTATGTTGTGGAGTCTACTGGTGTCTTCACCACCATGGGGAAGGCTGAGCCTCACTTGAAGGGTGGGGCCAAAAGGGTCATCATCTCCGCCCCTTCCGCTGATGCCCCCATGTTTGTGATGGGTGTGAACCACGAGAAATATGACAACTCCCTCAAGATTGTCAGCAATGCATCCTGTACCACCAACTGCTTAGCCACCCTGCCAAGGTCATCCATGACAACTTTGGCATTGTGGAAGGGCTCATGACCACAGTCCATGCCATCACTGCCACTCAGAAGGCTGTGGATGGCCCCTCTGGAAAGCTGTGGCGTGATGGCCGTGGGGCAGCCCAGAACATCATCCCTGCATCCACTGGTGCTGCCAAGGCTGTGGGCAAGGTCATCCCAGAGCTGCACGGGAAGCTCACTGGCATGGCCTTCCTTGTTCCTACCCCAATGTATCCGTTGTGGATCTGACATGCCACCTGGAGAAACCTGCCAAGTAGGATGATATCAAGAAAGTGGTGAAGCAGGCATCCGAGGGCCCACTAAAGGGCATCCTGGGCTACACTGAGGACCAGGTTGCCTCCTGCGACTTCAACAGCAACTCCCACTCTTCCACCTTTGATGCTGGGGCTGGCTCAACGACAACTTTGTAAAGCTCATTTCCTGGTATGACAATGAATATGGCTAAAGCAACAGGGTGGTGAACCTCATGGCCTACATGGCCTCCAAGGAGCAAGAAACCCTGGACCACCCACCCCAGCCTAGCAAGGATACTGAGAGCAAGAGAGAGGCCCTCAGTTGCTGAGGAGTCCCCATTCCAACTCGGCCCCCAACACTGAGCATCTCCCTCACAATTCCATCCCAGACACCATAATAACAGGAGGGGGTTAGGGAGCCCTCCTTTCTCTCTTGAATACCATCAATAAAGTTCGCTGCACCCTCAAAAAAAAAAAAAAAAAGAAAGAAAGAAAGGAAAATTGATTCCCACAGCATGGAAGGTGGGCAGCTACCCAGCTCTTGTGCTGCCTGAGGCATATTTAAAAATATAAAGGCTGTATGTGTCCTTCATCTGGGATCATAGATGGTCTAAGATGGGTAGATACCCTATGCTGGATTTTTTTATATTGTTTACTATATTTGATACCTTAATTTTGGGCAAAAACTAATTTTTTAAAAATTAATTTAAGGGGGTTGCGGGTTTAGCTCAGTGGTAGAGTGCTTGCCTACCATGTGCAAGGTCCTGGGTTCGGTCCCCAGCTCCGGAAAAAAAATTAATTTAATATCCCTGAATAGAAAACACATGCTGTTTCTTTAAGATTAGGAAGCGGGGGACACACAGTTTTTCCCCAAGCTGCGCAGGTTCAGGACTAGGACAGAATAGGAGCTAAGAAGAACTGCTCTCTCAGCTGCAGATTTTCCCCAGCTGTGTGGGCTCCAGGCTAGAACAAACTGCTGAGTTGCTGTGCATATTTCTGGGATTCATGGTGTAAGCTGTGTCCCACAGACTGACCTGGGCAGAACACTGAATGGCAGGGCTTAAGACTTAGATGCTGGGAGCCCCTGCCGGGAAAAGGTAACCGGCTACTCCAGGCTACTTAAGAGCAGAGTACAGGCATAATAAAGATAAGAATAGAAAAATTAATGGAAAATTTAAAAGTCAGTACTATTGTGAGCACCTGGGTTCTTTGAACGTGGGCTCTGCCGGTATCCTGGCATCACTTACTGTGGCATATGACACATGTTGGCCTGAGAATAGACTTATACAGTGAATAGAAAGGAATTTAATTGAAGTTAAATATATAGGAAAGGATATTAATTCAGTTTATATAAAATAAAAGGGGATATAATTATATATCCACAGAGATATTAATCTCTATATAAGGGAGAAATAAATAAAAATGTCCTTGTTTTTAAGGATAGAGGGGAGAAAACAATGGTAATTGCTTTAAGTGTTTTTAAGGATGCATGGATGAGTGAATAAATCCAGGCATTTGATCTCCATGTGTAGGAAACAAAGGGACAGACACGGATAGAGAGAAACCCTATCTCAATAAATAATAATAATTGTTTTAAATTGTTTAACTGTTTTGAAGTGTTTTAATTATCAAAATGAAGTTCAGAGTTATTAATAGTATTACAAATCCTCTGTGAGAGAACTCAAAGTAAGCAGATCTAGAGAAAAGGGGACTGCTAAATTGAATCAATCAACTTTAAATTGCTGGACTAAGGACATGCTATTTTTAGAGAGAGGCTCTGTATTTGTGTTAACAGGAAAGAAGAAAAGGCTTTGTACCCTTCCAGAGTAATATGGAGACATGCCAAGCAACAGACAGATTACAAACCTTGCCTGTGAGCCTGTCTGCTGTGTGCTTCTGAGTCGGGTACCTCTTGCATGGACTGATGCTCGTCTTTGTAGTGAATAACCTTGAGATCAAACAGTGTCTGAGCTCTGTCTCTCCAGCCTTAGGCTGGACATGACTCACATTTGGTTGGCTTTCTCTATTTTTACCCTCTCTCTACGTGATTTTTTCTTTATTAATATTTCAAACTCCTCTTTTTATAGTCTGCATTCATATTTCTCCTGTGTTTATAGCTCTCTTATCTTATCATGTTGTTCATCCTGGTCTACAAAAGTCTGTACATTTTGTTCCAATTTTTTTTGTTCCTATATTTTATTTTTTCTTTATTTTTGTACTTCTCATATTTTAATGTCTTCTTTACTCTGATCTATTAATTTTAGCAAACTCTCCTCTAAGCCTCTCCATTTTTTTCCTAAGGCCCTGTTTTTCAAAAAAGACATAGCACCTTCCAGTTTCTGCCTGCACCGAGAGCTGAAAGCCAGTTGACGGGAGCGTGGACTCACCTGAGAGCAGAGACCCAAGAGGAACCTGCCTAGTGCCTTCTGGATACAGGAACATAGGAGCAGTCAGCAGCAGGGCCCTTCTGGTTTCTGCCTGCGCCTAGAGCCGAAAGCCAGTCACCAGGAGCTCTGACACACCGAGAGCAGAGGTAGGACCAACTCTTCTGCCCCAAGAGACCTGCCTGGAGGATTCAGGTCACACAAACACAGGAGCAGCTCTCTGTTCTCAGATCCAGCTGAAAGAAAACAGATCTACAGGAGTGCAGACCCACAGGCCTACAGGAAGGTCAAGTCACTGTCAGAGACAGGAAGACAAGCTAACACCAGAGACAACCTGATGATGAGAGGCAAGCACAGGAACCTAAGCAACAGAAACCAAGACTACTTGGCATCATCAGAGCCCAGTTCTCCCACCAAAGCAAATACTGGATATCCAAACACACCAGAAAAGCAAGATTTGGATTTAAAAATCACACCTCATGATGATGATAGAGGACTTTAAGAAGGACATAAATAATTCTGTTTTAAGAAATACAGGGCAACACAGGTAAACAAGTATAAGCCCTTAAAGAGGAAACACAAAAATCCCTTAAAGAATTGCAAGAAAATACAACCAAACAGGTGAAGAAATTGAACAAAACCATCCAGGATGGTTGGTTACTTGGATATTTTTTTATTTACATTTCAAATATTACTCCCTTTTCTGGTTTCCCTGACATAAGCACCCTATCCCATCTCCCTCTCCTTCTTCTATAAGGGTGTTCTCCTCCCCATCCACCATCCAACATTCCCCTACACTGGGGAGTCCAACCTTGGTAGGCTCAAGGGCTTCTCCTTCCATTGGCCCAATAAGGCCATCTTTTGCTACATATGCAACTGGAGCCATGGGTCAGTCCATATACAGTCTTTGGGCAGTGGTTTGGTCCCTGGGAGCTCTGGTTGGTTGGCATTGTTGTTCTTATGGGGTTGCAAGACCCTTCAGCTCTTTCAATCTTTTCTCTAATTCTCCAACAGAGATCCGGTTCTCAGTTCAATGGTTTGCTGCTAGCATTTGCCTCTGTATTTGACATACTCTGGCTGAGCCTCTCAGGAGAGAGCTATATCTGGCTCCTGTCATTAACTTGAGTATTTCTTATTTACATTTCGAGTGTTTCCTTAAACATCCCCCTAATCCCTCCCCTCCCTTCTTTATAGGTGTTCCCCCCCATCCTCCCCCATTGCAAAAACAATCACGTTCACTGGGGTTCAGTCTTAACTGGGACCCAGGGCTTCCCTTCCACTGGTGATCTTACTAGGATATTCATTGCTACCTATGAGGTCAAGTCCAGGGTCAGTCCATGTATAGTCTTTAGGATGGAAGCTCTGGTTGCTTGGCATTGTTGTTCATAATTCTCGAGCTCCTTCAAGCTCTTCAGTTCTTTCTCTGATTCCTTCAATGGGGTCCTATTCTCAGTTCAGTGGTTTGCTGCTGGCATTAAGCCTTTTGTATTTGCTGTATTCTGGCTGTGTCTCTCATCCCATCCGGCTCCTGTTCTGCACTTCTTTGCTTCATCCATCTTGTCTAATTGGGTGGCTGTATGTATGGGCCACATGTGGGGCAGGCTCTGAATGGGTGTTCCTTCAGTCTCTGTTTTAACCTTTGCCTCTCCCTTCCCTGCCAAGGGTATTCTTGTTCCCCTTTTAAAGAAGGAGTGAAGCATTCACATTTTGATCATCCGTCTTGAGTTTCATTTGTTCTAGGCATCTAGGGTAATACAAGCATTTGGGCTAATAGCAACTTATCCATGAGTGCATACCATGTGTGTTTTTCTGTGATTGGGTTACCTCACTCAGGATGATATTTTCCAGTTCCAACCATTTGCCTACGAATTTCATAAAGTCATTGTTTTTGATAGCTGAGTAATATTTCATTGTGTAGATGTACCACATTTTCTGTATCCATTCCTCTGTTGAAGGGCATCTGGGTTCTTTCCAGCTTCTGGCTATTATAAATAAGGCTGCTATGAACATAGGGGAGCATGTGTCTTTGCTATATGTTGGGGCATCTTTTGGGTATATTGGAGGAGTGTTCCTCTTTCTACACAACCTCACCTGCATCTGCTGTCACCTGAGTTTTTGATCTTAGCCATTCTGACTGGTGTGAAGTGAAATCTCAGGGTTGTTTTGATTTGCATTTCCCTTATGACTAAAGATGTTGAACATTTCTTTAGGTGTTTCTCAGCCATTCGCATTCCTCAGCTGTGAATTCTTTGTTTAGCTCTGAACCCCATTTTTTAATAGGGTTATTTGTTTCCCTGGTCTAACTTCTTGAGTTCTTTGTATATTTTGGATATAAGGCCTCTATCTGTTGTAGGATTGGTAAAGATCTTTTCCCAATCTGTTGGTTGCAATTGTCCTAACCACAGTGTCCTTTGCCTTCTGAAGCTTTGCAGTTTTATGAGATCCCATTTGTCGATTCTTGATCTTAGAGCATAAGCCATTGGTGTTTTGTTCAGGAAATTTTTTCCAGTGCCCATGTGTTCCAGATGCTTCCCTAGTTTTTCTTCTATTAGTTTGAGTGTGTCTGGTTTGATGTGGAGGTCCTTGATCCACTTGGACTTAAGCTTTGTACAGGGTGATAAGCATGGATCGATCTGCATTCTTCTACATGTTGACCTCCAGTTGAACCAGCACCATTTTGCTGAAAATGCTATCTTTTTCCATTGGATGGTTTTGGCTCCTTTGTCAAAATCAAGCGACCATAGGTGTGTGGGTTCATTTCTGGGTCTTCAATTCTATTCCATTGGTCTATCTGTCTGTTTCTGTACCAATACCATGCAGTTTTTATCACTATTACTCTGTAATACTGCTTGAGTTCAGGGATAGTGATTCCCCCCAAGTCCTTTTTATTGTTGATGATAGTTTTAGCTATCCTGGGTTGTTTTTTATTCCAGATGAATTTGGAAATTGTTCTGTCTAACTCTTTGAAGAATTGGATTGGTATTTTGATGGGGATTGCATTGAATCTATAGATCGCTTTTGGTAAAATGGCCATTTTTACTATATTAATCATGCCAATCCATGAGCATGGGAGATCTTTCCATCTTCTGAGGTCTTCTTCAATTTCTTTCTTCAGTGTCTTGAAGTTCTTATTGTACAGATCTTTTACTTGCTTGGTTAATGTCACATCGAGGTACTTTATATTATTTGGGACTACTATGAAGGGTGTTGTTTCCCTAATTTCTTTCTCGGCTTGTTTCTCTTTTGTGTAGAGGAAGGCTACTGATTTATTTGAGTTAATTTTATACCCAGCCACTGTGCTGAAGTTGTTTATCAGCTTTAGTAGTTCTCTGGTGGAACTTTTGGGATCACTTAAATATACTATCAGATCATCTGCAAATAGTGATATTTTGACTTCTTCTTTTCCAATCTGTATCCCTTTGATCTCCTTTTGTTGTCTGATTGCTGCAATTGTAAATCTTAAGTGACTATTAAGGAGACATCTATATCCAGCTCCTGTCAGCATGCACTTCTTAACTTCATCAATCTTATCTAGTTTTGGTGGCTTTATATGTATGGGCCACTAATAGGTCAGGCTCTGAATGGCTGTGTCTTCAGTCTCTGCTCCAAACTTTGCCTCCATATCTCCTCCTCCTATGAATATTTTTGTTCCCCTTTTTAAGAAGGACTGAAGCATCTGCACTTTGGTCATCCTTCTTCTTGAGCTTCATGTAGTCTGTGGATTGTATCTTGGATAATTTGAGCTTTTGGGCTAATATACATGAATCAGTGAGTGCATACCATGTGTGTTTTTCTGTGATTGGGTTACCTCACTCAGGATGGTATTTTCTATTTCAATCCATTTCCCTATGAATTTCATGAAGTCACTGTTTGTACTCCACTGTATAGGTGTACACTTTTTCTGTATCCATTCCTCTGTTGAAGGGCATCTGGGTTCTTTCCAGCTTCTGGCTATTATAAATAAGGCTGCCATGAACATAGTGGAGCATGTGTCTTTGTTGTATGTTGGAGCATCTTTTGGGTATATGCCCAGGAGAGGTATAGCTGGGTCCTCAGGTACTGGAATGTCCAATTTTCTGAGGAACCTCCAGACTGATTTCCAGAATGGTTGTACCAGTCTGCAATCCCACCAACAATGAAGGAGTGTTCCTCTTTCTCCACACCATCGTTAGCATCTAGTGTCACCTGAGTTTTTGTTCTTAGCCATTCTGACTGGTGTGAGGTGGAATCTCAGGGTTGTTTTGATTTGCATTTCCCTGATGACTAAGTATGTTGAGCATTTCTTTAGGTGCTTCTCAGCCTTTTGATATCCCTCAGCTGAGAATTCTTTGCTTAGCGCTGTACCCCATTTTTTAATAGGGATATTGGCTTTCTGGAGTCTAACTTCCTGAGTTCTTTCTATATATATTGGATATTAGCCCTCCATCCTATTTTAGGATTGGTAAAGATCTTTTCCCAATCTGTTGGTTGCCGTTTTGTCCTGACAACAGTGTCCTTTGCCTTACGGAAGCTTTGTAGTTTTATGAAATCCCATTTGTTGATTTTTGATCTTAGAGCATAAGCCATTGGTGTTTTGTTCAGGAAATTTTCCCCAGTGCCCATATGATCGAGATTCTTCCCCACTTTTTCTTCTATTTTGAGTGTATCTGGTATGATGTGGAGGTCCTTGATCCACTTGGACTTAAGCTTTGTACAGGGTGATAGGAATGGATCGAACTGCATTCTTCTACATGCTGACCTCCAGTTGAACCAGCACCATTTGTTGAGAATGCTATCTTTTTTTTTCCATTGAATTGTTTTAGCTCCTTTGTCAAAGATCAAGTAACTATAGTTGTGTGGGTTCATTTCTGGATCTTCAATTCTATTCCACTGATCTACCTGCCTGTCTCAGCACCAATACCATGCAGTTTTTAATCACTATTGCTCTGTAATACTGCTTGAGGTCAGGGATGGTGATTCCCCCCAGAAGTTGAGATGCATTTCCTGTATATAGCGAAATGCTTGGTCCTGTTTATGTATCCAGTTTGTTAGTCTATGAGGAACTGATGACATTGATTTTGAGAGATATTAGTGACCAATGATTGTTGTTTCCTATTATTTTCGTTGTTAGATTTGGAATTATTTTTGTGTGACTATCTTCTTTTAGGTTAGTTGAAAGAAGATTATTTACTTGCCTTTTCGAGGG
This sequence comes from Rattus rattus, assembly GCF_011064425.1. Lineage (NCBI taxonomy): Eukaryota > Metazoa > Chordata > Mammalia > Rodentia > Muridae > Rattus > Rattus rattus. The sequence goes on from NC_046157.1 coordinate 122,574,714, forward strand.
TGTAGTTTTCCTCTTTGTGATGGAGTTTTCCATCAATAGTCCTTTGTAGGACTGGATTTGTGAAAATATATTGTGTAAATTTGGTTTTGTTATGGAATAGCTTTGTTTCTCCATCTATGGTAATTGAGAGTTTTTCTGGATATAGTAGCCTGGGCTGGCATTTGTTTTTTCTTAGCATCTGCATGACATCTGCCCAGGATCTTCTAGCTTTCATAGTCTCTGTTGAGAAAACTTGTGTAATTCTGATAGGTCTGCCTTTACCTGTTACTTGACCTTTTTCCCTTACTATTTTTAATATTCTTTTTTCTTTAGTGCATTTGGTGTTTTGACTGTTATGTGACTGTTATGTTTTTTGTCCAATCTCTTTGGAGTGCTGTAGGCTTCTTGTATGCTTATGGGAATCTCTTTTTTTAGGTTAGGGAAATTTCCTTCTGTGATTTTATTCAAAATATTTACTGGGCCTTTAAGTTGGGAATCTTCACTCTCTTCTATATATATTATCCTTAAGTTTGTTCTTTTCACTGTGTCTTGGATTTCCTGGATGTTTTGGGTTAGGAGCTTTTTGTGTTTTGCATTATGTTTGACTGTTGTGTCAGTGTTTTCTATGGTATCTTCTGCCCCTGAGATTCTCTCTTCTATCTCTTGTATTCTGTTGGTGATGCTTGCATCTATGACTCCTGATCTCTTCCCCAGGTTTTCTATCTCCAAGGTTGTCTCCTTTTGTGACTTTTTTACTGTTTCTATTTCCATTTTTATATCCTGAATGGTTTTGTTCAATTCCTTCACATGTTTGGTTGTATTTTTCTGCAATTCTTTAAGGGATTTTTGTGTTTCCTCTTTAAGGGTTTCTACTTGTTCATCTGTGTTGTACTGTATTTCTTTAAGGGAGTTATTTATTCCTTCTTAACGTCCTCTAACATCTTTATGAGATAGGATTTTAAATCAGAATCTTGCCTTTTCACTGTGTTGGGGTGTCCAGGACTTGCTCTAGTAGGAGAACTCAAAGCATGCAGCAAACAGTGTTAAAAACAGTCTGGTGCAGTAGCTGTCATTTCCTTCCTTCCTTCCTTCCTTCCTTCCTTCTTTCTTCCTTCCCCCTCACTCCCTTTCTTCATTTTTCCTTCCCTTCTTGCGCTCCTTCTTTCCTTTCCTTTTCTTTGTTCTTTCTTTTCTTTTCCTTTTTAAAAACATCATCTCTTTTAATGTAATTAATGGGTGACACTGCCCTGGCTTTGCACACAGTAGAGTTAAATAAAAACAGCTGCAGGTTTTATGCTCCTTTTAGGATTTAGCCCCAGCTGCAGAGCTAGGTGAGTAGGGTTGGCTCTTTTGTATCCAGTTGGCCAAGACAGATGCACCTTATGGATGATGATAAAATGGGGTACGGTCTCTTCCCACAGAAAGTCTAAGAGCAACTTGGAACTGGTCCTTCAGAACCTTTCGGCTCAGGCATCCTAGATCGTATAGCTTCATTCGTGTTAGTCACTAAAAACAAATAATTAAAAATCAAGCAATAGCTTGGTCCTAAGGAGGCTGAGCCAGGATGCTCATATGCTTTGGAACAGATAAACACACACACACACACACACACACACACACACACACACACACACAAACACACAAAAACCAAAAACCAAAACCAAAAAAAAACAAAAAACCCAAAAAAACCTGCATCATTTTTTTTTTTTCATTTGAGTGACAGTTTTTTTTTTTTTTTTTTTTTTTTCTTATATTTCCTGTGTGGTACCATCCTGGTGTCAAGGTTCTGTGCGTGCGACCAGCTCTCTACAGATTTTGTTTGCCGTATTTTTTTGTTTGTTTGTTTGTTTTGTTTTGTTGTCTCATATTCAAACTAGCCAGAATTCTGGTTCTACTAAAAACTCTATATTTCTAAATGTTCTTTTTCTTTTTTTTTTTAGATTATATTTGCTTCTGGGGTGGTTTTTGTTTTGTTTTGTTTTGTTTCATTTTGTTTTGACAGGGTTTCTCTGAATAGTCCTAGCTATCCTGAAACTCACTCTTTAGACCCGACTGGTCTTCAACTCAGGGCTCTGCTTTCTTCAGTCCCCTTTAGTGCTAGCATTAAAGGTATGCACCACTACTGCCAGGGTTTAGGTTGTATTTACAATGCCCTGATCCCAAATAAGCTACAAATTAGATGAGTCTACATCATTAAGAACTGTATCCCTTTCCTCTCCAAAAACAAAACAAAACGTTTATAAGCCAACCACCCCAGACTGACTCTGCACCAGATCCATGCAGGTTTCACAAGGTTTCTTACCCAGGTCACCAAGCTTGCTTTACTGCTCTGTGGTTGACATGTTGAAATTCTCCAAACGTTTACCTTCAGACAAGGCCATATACATGATGGAGGGTTAATTAGCTTTGAAATGATTCCTAACCCTGCATAGTGACATATTTTGCTGTGATGGAAACACAAGGTATAGTCAGTGTCCCATGACAGTGTGACATTGCACCTCAACAGAACACAGATGTGAATTAATGGCCTTGACCACTGGGTTCCAAAACACATTCAAACCCCAGAGCCACTCACGGAGCTTGAGTTGTATGAGGTTGCCCCAAGGACCTGCAAACCACTCCCTGAAGCCAGATGAGAAAAGTGATAGAATGTGTGCTTAGTAAGCAGTGAAATAAACCCATTGGGTTAGGATCCTGCACTGTTTATGGTGTTCTAGCAACAATGATACACAGCATGAGCTATGAAAATTAAATTAAGAAGAGCTGGGCATGGTTACACATACCTCTAATCCCTGTACTTGGAACCAGGCACATCTCTGTGAGTTCAAGGCCAGACTGGTTTACATAGGAAGTCCTTATCTCAAAAGAATAAAAAATGAATGATTTTGACGGTTTCACATATGAGTTAAACACATCTGTATTTAAAACTGGTGTTAATTCAATATAAAGATGAGTGGCTAATTATTTATTCTTTACCCAGAATGAGGTTAAATACACTCCAGAAGAAAAGGAAATGGTTTTACATTTGTACTTTAATGGCACCTGTCCCTGCTTTGGGAGTGACACTCATCTCCAACTCATTTCTTCCCTGTACTGTACCCACAGAGGCATTTATTTAGGTCTGAGCAGTCCATTTTGCACTTTTGATCTTACTAGATGTTGTAATTACTTTCTAGTTGGTAGCTGGGCCAAACCCAAGCCTCAGGGGAGCTTAGGTTTACTTCAACTCAAAGTTCTTTTTAGTTATAGGAGAACTCAGTGGTGTTTCGGCATTTACATCACACTGCCCACCAGGGGGCACCAACATTTTTGTGCAGGCAGATGCAGCTTAAAGACCAATTGTGGTGAAGTTCCTGTCTCTTCCAATTGGTTACTTTGTAACGTCACTAGGTTTTAAATGAATCACCTTCCTTGAACAACTCCTCACTGTGTTTTGAACAACTTTCCTTCAACAACTCACATCTTTTACTGTGTTTTAAAACGTTCTTTAGATCTCCTTTAAGATCTGGAAACATGGAGAAGAGAAAAAAGAAACTCCAACATCCTGATTTGGCTACTGTGTAACATGGTGTTAATTTGTGGGGTTCTTTCTCAGCTGCATAAAGGAACAAGAGTTTAAGCTGCAGAGTTAAGGGGGCATTTGCAGGATATACTAGGGACTCCTGTGCACAAGCAATAAAGACCTTTCACAATAAAGTCAACAAGAACAACATAAAAAGCCAAGTGAAAAGGGCCTGTCGATCTTTGTAAAAGACGATATTTAAATGACCAATAAGTACACAAAAGGCAACCAATGTCACTAGTTACCAGGAAAATGCACCAAACCCACATAGAAATCATACCATTTACTAAAGTGGCTAAAATTCAGTATCATCAACTACCATGAGAACTTAAAAAACTAAAATCCTTTTACAAGTCAGGCACGGTAGCCTGCACCTCTGCTCCTAGCATAGAAATGACAGAGGCAAAAGAATTCCTGTGAGTTCCAGGATAGCCTAGGTTATGGGGTGAGTGCCAAGCCAGCCTGGCCACATAGTTTTAAGTGGAGCTTGTCTTACAGACTAAGTAAAATTAAGTTTATTTATACTGATGTGGGAGTATAGATTTGTGCATTTACTTTAGGAAAATGCTCAGCAGTATTTAATACAGTTGAATATATGCATATTCTATAATCTCTTTCTTGATTTATAGCATGTAAATATATACCAAAAGATGTTTACTAGAATACCCAGAGTGTCCCTGTTCATACCAGCCAACGTCTACAGCAGTGTGAGAAGATGCTTTATGGTATGCGGAAACGGAATGAAACGACGTGGATAACTGATAATTTCGTAAGCACACACAAGAATACACAGTACAAAACCTGGGGCTGGAGTTAAAGAGGGCTGTGAACTGCCATGTGGGTGTTAGGAAATAAACTCGGGGCCTCTGGAAGAGTAGCCAGTGCCCTTAACTTCCGAGCCATCTCTCTGACTCCAGGAATACAGATATTCTTAGGTGAAGAAAGCAAGCAGGCCCAAGCCTGCACCAGTATTCTGGGGCTAAGAATTACCACTCTTACTCCATTCAAGATTGTCAGAGTTCCCTATAGAACCAGTTCAGATTTGGGATTACACAGTCTGGTCAGTCAGGGTCTCTCCCTGTCTTCCTTCTCTTGTCCTACCTCTCCTCTGCTCACAAGTGTCGGTTCAGTTGCACAATAATCGTAGTCAGCATCTCTAAGAGCCCAGGCTATAAAGTCAAAGTAGTATTAACATCAAGGAGGTTCCTGCGCCGTAGGCTTTCTCCCTCTATCCCCATGGCAAATGTAAACTCTTAATAAAACCAGGTGCATGTGTTTAAATTTCATGTATTTTACATAAGTGCATTTTATCTCAATTTAAAATGTCATAACAAAGCCAAGCCTGGTGACATGGACTGGTCATCTCAGCTTCTTGTGAGGCAAGGGGCAGAAAAATTGCAAGATCAAAGCCAGCCTGGTCAACTTAATGAGATTTTTGTCTCAAAATAAAACATTAAAGGGGTGGGGGGACACTGAGGATATAGTTGAGGGGTAGGGTGATCACTCAACCTTCAGCCCCGCAAAGTAAGAAAAGGGCGTATGCTAATGAATGTGCTTGAGGAATGTGTGTGTGAGACCCGAATGCTTCTCTATAACATTAAGCTTTAGCAGTGGTAGTTTGGGGCCTTTACGGATAGCTGAGAAGGTGTTCTAAGTGACATCACCAAGAGAAGAAGGGAACTAAACGCCCTCTTTTCCTGTGTCCTCGGCAACACGTAGGGCAAGCGGGCTGGGCCACCAGACCTGTCTGGTAAGATAAGAACTGGTGAGGCTGAGGTGCTCACCCCTGGGCCTCTCAGAGATCTGAGAGCAGCAGGAGTAGAGCTACTCCCTCCCTGTCTCTATGAGCCTATAACCACGACACCAAACTGTGAGGACCACGTGCAGTCAGTCACCAAATGCAACACCAGGAGTCCTTCCCCATGCAGATAGAGCATCGCCAACATCTTAACCACAGTCAATAGATAACATTTACCCCCGCCCCCAATCCCATTCCACTCTCCAAGGTTTATATAGTCCATGACTACATCAAGTAATAAAGCACACACGTTATTTCATCAGGAATCATCTGAGAATTGCTGTCTTTACTGAGCTGTAACACTTGGAGAAGATCTCTCTCTCCTAAAGTACTTAGTTGGATCTTGGGCATGCCTGACTGGCAAGGGGCTCCTCTTGTCCACAGGGGATCACATCAGAGTGGCAACAGCTGATATTGCAGCTGTTGTGGAACCTAGGATCCTGGCATAACCAGGCTTCCCAAACCTCTTCATTCCTCTTAAAAGAGCTGTAACACTCGTGGTGTTCCCTGCCTGACTGGAACCCTGTGGAACCTATCCATCCCAGGCTTCACTTCACAGCTGACACCCCAGAGGGAAGGGGGCTGCTGCCTCCCTGATCCTGATATTGCCCTGCTGGTATATTGGCAATATCCAGACACTCTGCAGAGAGAAAGTACACAGGACCACACCAATACTTGATCATCCCACATGCACATCTGTGGCAAAGAAAGGCCAGCTCAGGGTTATATTTGATTGTCCTTTGGAATGAATCACACACCACTGATACTCCTTTGTTATTTGTAAGGAGGGAGGTCCATGTATTCCTTGGGTTGTACTATCTTATTGTGCAGAACATATAAAACTTTAAATGCCTCTATGGTAGTATCACAAAAATTATGGAGAAGCAAGGTTGAACTCTGTTCAAGAAGCAGTCAAAGGATTTGAGATATTCAGCGATGGAAAGAATTGCCTTCTAACCACATCAATCTAGCAGCCATAGAGAAAGGGGACATCCAGATGGCCTTTCTCAGACTCCAGCCATCACAGCTACCTTTAAATGGTGAATCATATTTTTCTGTTGGCTTTTCTTTTTTTCAGGGTCTAATTCATTTTTAAGTACAGCATCACTCTAGCCCCTGTATTGAAAAGGTTTTCCTTTCTCTATGGAATTGGCTTGGTGACTGCTCTGGCTTTGTGTGGCTTGAGTGTGTTCTAGATGGGTTTTCGTATTAGATAATTGGTCCCCAGTGTGTAAATGTTGGGGGTATTGGGGACCTTTAATGCAAGGTAATAGTCACCAAATGTGGCGGTTTGGATATGCTTAGTCCAGGGAGTGGTATTATTTGGAGGTGTAGCCTTTTTAGAGTAGGTGTGTCACTGTGGGTGTGGGCTTTAAGACTCTTGTCCTAGATCCCTGGAAGTCAGTCTTCTCCTCACTGTCTTTGGAACAAGTAGAACTCTCGGGGCCTCCAGCTCCATGCCGGCCTGGATGCTGCCATGCTCCTTCCTTGATGATAATGGACCTAACCTCTGAACCTGTAAGCCAGCCCTGATTAAATGATGTCCAACTAAGACACAAAGGGTATTGAATGCTGTTCTCATGGAAAATTAGTTAGTTCCCACCATGTGTGGACTGTAATAAAAGATTGATATCATTCAGTGCCCTTTGTCTAACTTCCTGTCTTTCCATGTAATCTCTCCACACCCTCTCTGTCATGGAGAATGGCTTTACCAGAACCAGCACCATACTGCTTACACCTCTAGTCGTAAAATGGTGAGTTTGATAAATTTCCTTTATGTAGAGTACCCAGCCACAAGTATCTAGACTTAGCAACAGAAAATTGATGGTTTTGGCTTTATTAGAAATTAGCTTTATTGGAAAACCATTTGATAATGTGGGTATATGAGGGTACTTATAGATCCCTATTCATGTTTATTGAGATCCATGGCTGTGTCTCTAGTAATACTAGTATGCATTAACTCAAAGGTTATGGTACTGATTGAAATCAGGCAGTGTAAGTCCTCCAACACTGGTATGTTGCCTTGGATATTCTAGACTCTCAATAACTTCATAAATTTTAAAATCAGTTTGTCAATTCCTACAAAAAAATTTGCTTACACTCTGTTTGGTCTTATGTTTAGTCTAAGTTAGGAGAGATGACATTTTAACATCTTAGACTTTAATGCACTGACATAATAGGTCACTTCTATTTATTTGGTTTTCATTAAATTCAACTCCTGTAAAGCAGGCTCTCCTCCAGCCGGCCTTCATCAGCTTAGCACCAGTAGGCACCAGACACATCCCCAGCCACCATCACTAGATTCTGCACGTTTCCAATGTTACCAGTGTTTGCATATTTTCCTATGCTACATACCATCCTTTAAAAGGTCCCTCCCAACATTGACACGGGACTCTCTCTGTGTCTCTCTGTCTCTGTCTCTGTCTCTGTGTGTGTGCATGTGTTTGTGTGTGTGTGCTTTCTGTCTTCCCATCTCTCTGATTCTATCCCTCTCTCATGTCCCCACTCCAAGTTGACCTTTCACTCCCCCTCCCCCAATAGCCCTCCTCCATTAGATCTAATGCATGGTGTGATCTCTTTGTGATGTACCTTGGTTTGGACTGGCCAAGGTATTTTTGCTGATAAATCCTAACACCAACAATCTTTTATAGCCATAAATATTTAAGTTTTGATGCCCAATAATTGACATTTATAAATTTGAGTTTTCTGACATTCATTGTCTATTGTTTAGGTAAATGACATTGATTTGTGTGTATGTTTATGTATATGTGACATGTATGTGGAAACCATTGGTCAACCATGGATATCATTTCCTCAGGTATCATATACCTTATATTTTTGTGAGACAGGTCTTTCACCTGGCCTGGAGTTTGTTGTTTATGATAGGGTGATTGGTAATGCCACCGCGGGAATCCCTACCTTTGCCTCCCTAGCCCTAAGATTACAGGCATGCCAGTACACTGGACTTTTAAAAAATATTTACTTTATTTTTATGTGTGTGACTGTTTTGCCTTCATGTGTGTTGTGCACCGTGAGTGTGTCTGGTACCCGCAGAGTCAGAAGAGAGCTCTAGATCCCTTAGAACTGGAGTTATGAATAGTTGTGAACTACTATGCGCATATTGAGAATCAAATCCGGTCCTCTGCAAGACAAGTACTCTTAACAGCCAGGACATCTTTCCAGCCCCAAACCTTGCTTTTCCATTACTGTGCTGGGGGAATTTAACTCGGGTCCTAAAGCTTGAATGGCAACCAGTTTACTGATTGAACCACCTCCCTGCAATTTAGTTTTAGATGCATTTTTGTATTTTAAAATGTATCTTCTTCTGTACTACTTTCATTAAGCATAACAGCATTATAAACCTGAGATCTACACAAATGAATGTCATTTATGAATAAAGGTAGATTTTTATCCTCTCATATAGTTTTCCAAACATTTCCTTTTCTTGTTTCGTTTTGATAGATAGTACAATTTTAAATTGTGGTTGTTTTTGGTCAAATGCTTATTCTGTATCCATTGAGAATATTATGTATTTCCTTGTAATTCTGTTAATATAGTAAATTATACCGACTTTCTCTCTGTGTCTTTTCTCTTTTCTCACCAAGTAGCTTTGAATGTTTTAGAATTCACTGTATTGTCTAACTCATAGTGCTACATCTGCTTCTGTCTCCTGAGTGCTGGGATTAAAGGCATGAGCTGCCATACCCCATCCATGCGCCAACTATTATAGTTTTCCTGTTTCTACTCCCCAAGTGCTCAGATTACAAGTATGCATATATATATATATATATATATATATATATATATCTCACTATGTCCAGCTAATTTTTAATATTAAACTTGCATTCATCGCACAAACACAGGAGGTCATGAAATGTGCTTTTTAATGCACCATTGAATTATATTTTCCTTAAAAATGGTATAATTTGCATTTATATTGTGAATAATGTCTAAGGAGAGCTCCATGGATTTTTGGGTAATGATCTTAGAAGCAAGATCTAATTTGGGAAGTGTTCCCTTTTATCAAGTTTCAGGAAGTGAATTGAATATTTAGTAGGCCTGGCAACTGGAAGCATGTGGGTACTTTTTCATCTAGTTTGATAAATTTAGTTCCAAAAAATTATTCATAGACACCCTAATGTTCTTTTGAGAGGATCTTCACAGGTCCCACCCCCTTGCATTGACTGTGTGCACCTTCTCTATTTCCTATCTGATCTGAGTAGAAGTTTGTCAGTGTTATTAATTTTTTCAAGACAGAGCCTCTAAGTCTATTGATTTGGCAAAGATTATGTGACATCAAAAGCATAATCCACATATTTTCTAAAGGTTTAGATGGACTTTATAAAAATTAAACAGCTTGGACTGGAGAGATGGCTCCGTGGTTGAGAGCACTGGATGCTCTTCCAGAGGACACATATTCAGTTCTGGACTCCACGTGGTGGCTCACGATTGTCTGTAACTCTCACCCCACAGCATCTGACTTCCTTTTTTGCTCTTCGTGGCTGCCAAGGTTGCATGTGGTTTACAGGCATACATGTAGGCAAAGAATGTAAAAAAAAATTTTACATTCATAAAATTAGAAATTTTTAAATTAAACATTTCTCTATAAAAGGACCTCTTTGTTGGGTGTCCTGTGTGTCTGTACTCCCAGATACTTGAATGGCCGAGGCAGGAGAATTGTGAATTTGAGGCCAGCCTGAACAGCATAGGCAATGTGGAAAGGATAGGGGCAAGCCATGAACATGGATTCGTAGTGGAAAATTACATGCCCAGTAGAGGAATCACATTACATGCCCAGTAGAGGAATCACATTACATGCCCAGTAGAGGAATCACATCTAGAACGCACAAAGACCTTTCAAAGTTCAACAATAAAAACGCAAAGAACCCAATTATAGAATTTTTAAATTAAGCCTGGGGTTTATGTCCCCAAATGAAAGACACGCGTGTACACACACACACACACACACACACACACACACACACACACAGCCTTTGTATTTTTAATATGCCTTCTATAGTACACTAGCTGGGCAGTTGCCTAGCCTCCTTGTTGCTAGAATCTACCTTTCACCAACAATGCTGAGTCACTACTTGCTAACATCTCTGTTACATCTTGACTGCGCCTGACCCGACTGAGAGCCCTCTGGCCTCGCTCTACAGCCCCTTTGTACGGCTGCTCTGCCTCTGTGTTGTGCACAGTCCTCAGGCACGACCTCTCTCCTCTTCCTTCCTCTGGGAGTTTTCCAAGCCTGGGAAACCAAAAAACCCTGCCTCGTTCTCTTCTCCCTAGCCATTGGCTGTTGACGTCTTTATTTACCAATCAGAATTAATTGGGGGCAGCCTCCCAGAAGCTATGGGCAGACCCTGTCTCTCAAAGAGTTTTGGGGGACACAATTATTTTTAGAATACAGGCAGCTATACCCCATAAAAATGAACAAAACATTTTACCAGACTACCACAGAAACGTGTCAGATAACAAGCATACAGGTGCTCAATATTTTTAGTCCTTAGGGAAAAGCAATTAAGGCCACAAGGACAAGCCACTCTGTCCTTTCCAAGAGTCAGAGCCAAATCACAGTGTATAGCAAGCATTGCAAAAGGTGGGAATTGTACCTGCCATAGATCCCTGGAAGGATAAAAATACCACAGACATTGTGAAAGCATTTCATCTCTTTCCTTCAAAGTTAAACATACCTACCTTCTCCTTCAGCCATCCTCTCCTTAGGCATTTTTTACTCAAGTGAACTGAAAACGTTTTTTTATTTGCAAATGTTTCCAGAAGTTTAATTGATAACCAAACACTTCTGATGCCCTTTGTCAAATGAATGGATGAAAAACTGGACACTATTTACACAAAAGAAAGCTACAGCCAATCAAAAGGAATGGAGTGTTGATTCATATAATATTGTCATATGATACAGCCATGCCAAAAATCATAAACTGATATTGCTAAGTGAAGGAAGTCACATCCATATTGCATGATTCCATTTGTGCGTCTTTCTGGAAATAGTGAACTACCAGAAGGAAATGCTGCAGATGATTGCCCGGGGTAGGGTATCGTAAGAATTCCTTCCTCCAAAAGAATGCCTTGGTTGTACTCTCAGAAGGGCTTGGATGTTGCCTTCTCACAGCTTAAAAGTAAAAGGGGTGGGGTGGGTGGAGCCTGTGTATGGGGTGCAGTCTCATTCAAGAGGGAGGAGTCCCCAGCTTGCTTAGTCACTGCCCAGAAATTCCTCCTTTTAATGCTGTTGCATTGAGGACTGTTTCAACATGAAAATTGTGGAGGAACACAACCATTCAACTCACAGTTGTGACTACGGTGGACAAATGTAGGTCACAAAAGCTTAATTTGGAGATCAAGATTAATAATGAACATAGTAGGAAACATGAAGTGTGTGTCCCTGATAATAGCACACCTAATTTGTGATCTTCCTACCAAATGAATGGTCTCAATTTACCATGAGAAAATAGCATTTAACTTGAGTTAAGGATCATACCACAAGCTGCCTGTTCAGTGTATTTTATGGACACCAAGTTTACAAAACTAGGGGAAGGGAGAGGAGCTGAGGACTAAAGACTTGGAAGTGCTATGTGGAAGCAGGAAGATGGAGAGACCTGTGCAATTCACAGCACCTGTCTTAGGGTTGCGCTAATCAAGACATGTTGGCGAGGACTTGGTGTTTACTAATAATGACGAAACATGCATGCCTCGTAATTTAGCAATTATACACACAGGTATAATTGATATGAATTTATATATGGGTACAAAAGTTGCAAAGGAGGGCTCACAGCAGTATTATTTGTCATTGGCAAAGAATGACAATAATCCAAGCATCACCAGAAAACTGACAGTGTGCAATCTTGTGTATTGGGAACTAAATGAACACACACACACACACACACACACACACACACACACACACACACACACACAGAATGAGCAATGTATTTTTGAATAAACAACTCAAAGACCCAAAAGATTGCATATTGTTTAATTCTATTTATACAGTGTCCCCAAACAGCCAAGACACATCTATGAGGTTAGAAATTAGAATGCGTGCATCTGAGTGAGAGTACATGTGTGCATCTGAGAGCACATGTGTGCATCTGAGAGCACATGTGTGCATCTGAGTGAGAGCACATGTGTGCATCTGAGTGAGAGCACATGTGTGCATCTGAGTGAGAGCACATGTGTGCATCTGAGTGAGAGCACATGTGTGCATCTGAGTGAGAGCACATGTGTGCATCTGAGTGAGAGCACATGTGTGCATCTGAGTGAGAGCACATGTGTGCATCTGAGTGAGAGTACATGCGTACATCTGAGAGCACATGTGTGCTTTTGAATGAGAGTGCAAGTGTACATCTGAGCAAGAGTACATGCTTGCTCTTAGAAACCCAATGCCACTTTCAATTATCTTTCTTAAATCACTGCACCATAATTTTTTTGACAGTGTCTCTCACTGAACCTGAACCTCCCTGACTTAGCTGACTTGCATAGGCTGGCTAGTTAATGAGCCTCAGTGGTCCTCTGTCACTGTCCACCCCAGCTTTGGGTGACAGTTGTATGACATCATCCCCAGCATTTTACATGGGTTCAATTCAGGTTCTCATCCTGGTGACTGGCAACCTGGTGACTGATGGAGGGGAGGAATACAATGGAAGGACTGTTTTGAGAAGTGAATGTCTGTGCTGCTCACAATGTATTCTCCCTTATGTCAGATTAGTTAGAGTTGACTTAGTGAAGCTCATGACTTAGTAGAAAATGGCAAGCCTGTCAACAGAAGAAACACAATTTCTATTTTCTTCTGTCTACATGGTTTAGCACTCTCCTCCATTATAGTAGGTTAATTATCATTTAAGGCGAAGGCTAGAAGATAATAAATACTATCTGATATGGAACTGGATTGAAAGTAAATGAGAAAAATATTTATACTAACAACCTGTATTCATTAAAATATCTCTTATTAAACCCATACATACTTTATTAGTCTAATGAGAACGATCTACGTCAAAGGAAAGCAACGTCAAGGCAAACATGGCAGTCTTATAGTCAATGGTAAGGAATAGAGCAGTCCTGGTAATGTACACGTGTCAAATGTTGACCGTCATGAATGTTTACTACGCCCTTTCTCTATTTAATAAGACTTCCTAAAATAGACGCAAACATTGAGAAGGCCCAATGAGTGATTACTCGTACTTGTATCTTTCTTGAGACTCAAGACAATGAAGAAGTAATTCATCAGGATAAAAGGGTCAGATAAATCAGAGGTAGGTAGAGTGCAGAACACTTACTCTTAGGGTTGTCCTCAGGCTCCAGTGACAATGTGCTCCCATTGTCCTTCTACTTCATGGCTGATTTTCCTGTGTCAATTGGTGAATGCTGCTCTTCCTCGGGCTCTCTCAATGCAGTCTCTCTAAATGCTTCTCTTCATGGTTGTGAATGCGCCTCAGCACCGGTGACTGCCAGGTCTAGCCCTTTCTTTTGAGCTTTGGACTCATAGTCAATTGCCTATTTCCCTGTTCTACCTTCATTTCAACTGCCTGTGTCAGTTGTGATTTTTTTTTTTCTCTCCAACCTGCTCCTCCCACAGTAAAAGTTATAATTTGTTTCAGTCAGAAACTGAGTCACATAGAACATCTCCTTTCTCTTGCCTCCCACTTGCAAATTTATCACTAAGTCTGTCCACGGGTTCCTGAGACACTAGGTCTGAGCCAACCTCTTCTCTTGTCCCTCTGCTACCTCTGTGAACCATAAATCCACCAACCCTTCTCCTCACCACTGGATATTTTGTAAGCTGCTTCCTGTCAGCTAGCCCTCTGCCCGCCATTCCTTAAGCAGCAGTCATTGTGATTTCCTTAAAAGCACAAATAACAGGTACGTCTTAAGCACCTTTCATTGGGTTGCTTTGAATCCAAACATTTCTGATGTTTAATGGGAGGCACTGATGTCTGCCCAACCACTTTATGCAGTATCTCTTCAGTCTCATCTCTGTGGTCTGTTGGGCACATGACCCCAGCTCCTTCTCACTTCCAGGCTATTCTTTTGCAGAACGCCACCACTTTTTTTTTTTTTTTTTTTTTTTTATCTCCTACTTATGGTTTCAGCTCTCAGCTTAATGCCACTTCCTCATGAAGGCTTTCTTGTCCCTCTAATCTAAACTATGCCCCTCCATTTTCTCCTGTGTGTCTCTCGTTTATTTGCTTTTCCTTTGTTGGAGAATTCTGCCTGATTCTTAAAATTCATCCTCCCTCTCTTCAGTCTAAATAGAATTTACCTAGGCATCCGGCCTGTTTCCCTCTTTAGTGCCAAGATGTGTCTGAGTCCTAGCCAATTGGAAATGAGTGGACAGGATGGAGCACTTTGAAAGGTTTCCCACTAAGGGAGGGGGACTTCGATCTGATTACAATGTGATACCAAAGCTGTCATCTTGGGCCAGAGATGGAAACTTGGTGTTTGTAGTGGGGATTAGGAGGTGGGAGTGGGGACAGCTATTGAACTAATAGACTTTTACAGTGAAGAAGGTCACTGACAGGTTTAAAGAGGATCAGACTCTCATGGGAGCACATGCAACGTAAAGGGTGCCCTTTTAGTGTTATGCAACCTCTGAGGACTGCAACCCTGAAGAGAAAATGCTTCAAACTATTTTTTGGTTGCAAAATAGGATGGACCAACCAAGGGAGGGCGGAGCTACAAAAATCAAAGGAAAATTGAAACACAATAAGGTATGCAAAGGCATATGACAAGAGTAGAAGAGGAAAACCAAGGCTTTGGAGGAGCAGCACACAGGCAGTGACTACTTTTACAAGAATAAACCCCTCATCCCTCTGTGTATAAGCGTACATATTTATGAATATTTAAATGAGCAAAACAGAATGACTGATTGGGAGCCAAAGCTGGATGCCAGTCTGTGTAGGTTCAGTGTGGAGCCTGTCATTTGCTAGTGGTGTACACAAGTCTCCTCGTTTGTCAAATGGGATAATTGTAACTGTCTGCATGTGACTGCTATGGCGATTACAGGAATAAATAAAATGGAACGCACATTGAGCCAGGCTTGCAGTAGATCCTGGATGGGAGGGATTTTTTTTTTTTAAAGTATTGCTACTTGTTACAATGTATTTATGTTACTACTGAAGAACAAACAATTCTTCCAAAGGAAATAACAGAAACAAGGATTAGGAAGAAGACAAATGAAATTAAAATGGAAGAAATTAGTTTATGAGATAAAGTAAATGGAGCACACATGGGCTGAATGTAAAGGGAAAATTCAAAAGACCAAGTGGGCACAAAATATTTTGCTCACTAAATATTCACAAGGCGGCAGCATCCAGGAAGTCTTCTAATGATCAAGCACTGGTGACACATATGAAGGCTGCATTTTCTGAGAAATGTGGATAAAATCTACAGCTACTCATCATGTGAGCTTCAACAATAACCAGAGACTTGCTTCTCTGTGCACCATAGAGCAAGCACATGCTATATCTGGTTCCCACCTACCGCCTATTACCAGTCCCCTTTCTGCCACCTCACCTCCGGTTTGTGGCAGTTGGGAAAATGGCACAGCTGAGAGTGGGCAGCTACGAGTCTTTCATGAAACACTCCCCCTGTTTTAACTATCCTACACGTGTTAGCCTGGCCCCTTCCTCTGGTTTCTTGCCAGGTGATTTCAACATCAATCTTTTCAAGCCTTTCTGGGGAGTGGTCTCTGGGAAAGCCTAACTGGCCGTGTATTTGGAGGCTAATTTCCCACATCACACAGACTGGTTACCTTACAGGACGTGAAAAAGTGTATGTGATAATGGTGTTAAGTGGCAGATCATGTTTGCTTCATGCATATTTATTTTTTAAAGAGATTTTTATATTATTTTAAAAATTATAAGAAATTTAAATAGGACCCAGGAGATACTGTAAAAACCGATTAGTTAAAAACATTATGGTTACAGGGGTTGGGGAGGGAATCCCTGCTCTTACAAGGTCAGTAAACCAGCACTTTCTCTTTTGGTAGCCCACGACACTCTTCCCATTTGACACAGATGCCAGCTTTCATTACAGGATGGCTTGGCTTTACTTCTTAACATGGAGCTGCTTTTGTAGGTCAGACACTAGACCCCTCTCCCAGGTCCTTTTTCCCTATCACACCTGGGACAGTCAGATCTTCAACCACTTGCTTGCCTTCCTCTCCCCTCCCCCTCTCTCTCCCTTCACCCTCCCTTCCCTCCCCCTCTCATTTCCTTAACGGTTGGACAGATCAAGAGAATGCTTTCTTTCTTTTTCATTTCCTTAATGGCTGGACAGATCAGCCAACTGAATACTTGAAGATGTTCATTTCCACATAATGCAGAGGGCCCTGCTGTCTCCAGGTCACAGCAGAGCAGATCCGCCATCCTCAGTACAATTCGCCTTTACAATTTTCCTCTGAAACGCTAGCAGACACCCTCTTTGTTTAACTTCTATGCTTCAACATTTCAAGTGACTTGTCATAATAAAGCTAGGAGTTGACTGTTAGGAACTGGACACTGGGGCTGAGCATCCAGTAACTGTGTATTTAATACTTTTTCATAAAGAAGGGCTTCACATTTTGAAGTGTCAGTGCCTGTAAAATTCTCTTTAGTAATGTCTCATGATGCGATGGATTTTCTTCTACTTGTTAGAGATTTTGAATCTAGCTAACGTTCGGTCTTGTTTTGTTGCTGTACAACAGATTAACATTGCTTACATCTATAGGATTTGATGGTATGTGAACAATGCTTTCCATACAAGAAGCAAACGTCCCTAAAGGTTAGCTGTCGTTATTACTTTGCTTTGTGAGAATAGGTTCTGGATTCTTTGCTCCCTATCCCAGGCACGCACATACGCTTGCCAAACCAAACCTGTATACGACCCACTCGCTTTCAGTATTTAACAAATAATACAGCTTAATTTCTAGTGTAGCACCTGTGGTCAGGTCACTCTTCAGTAAGGTTCCATGTTCAGATGCTGCCTAGGTTCCAGAAGCTCCTAGAGCGAGCATTGTCTGTCTCCCAGCTCTCGTCTGCGAGGTCATCCGAGGATAGTTTACCAAGGCTGTGCCTAGAACCAGGCACCATGCATCTCATCGGCAGTGTTAGCTTCGAGGGTGGCACCTATTAAATGCTATAGAAGTGATGGCTGTCACCACTTCTAGACCAGGTTGCCATTTACTTTGGGCCTCAAGTTCCCTCTGACACCCTGAGTCTATCTCAGGCCTGCAGTGATTAGGGAGTAAAGCAATTCTCAGCCAGAGAGCGCTCAATAGGGTGTAGTGGAACTGGGATGGGACATCGCCCACCTCTTCACTCTTCAGGATTTGCCACTCCAGCCCGGCTGGATCCCGGGTCCCCCGGGGCGGCCCCAGAGGGCGGGAGGCCGGGAGGAGGCGGCGGACGCATCCGCCGCCGCAGGAGGCGGAGCGCTGCACCTGGCGCCCGGTCCTCCAGCTCAGCCCTGAAACGGGTCCAGCCGGTCCGGAGCGAGGGAGGCGGCGAAGCCAGGCCTGGGACTAAAGCGGTGAGGAGGAGAGAACCGAAGGTCGCGCGGCGACTGTCACCGCGGTCGCTTGCCCCACCCGACCTGCATCCAGCCGCCGCGCCCGCCGCAACCCCAGGAGAGGAGCAAGCGACCCAACCGACATGCAGCGTTCTGGCCCGCCCGCCGCCGCCCCGGCGCCCCGAGCAGCCGCTCCGCACCCCGGGGACAGGGCTCCCCGCGCTCCCCGCAGCTGAGCGCCGCTAGGTGAGTGGGCCGGGGGCCCCCGGATCCTCTTCCGTGCACCTGCCGCGGGGCGGACGCCGCCCCGGCCCGGATCCTCCGCGCCTATCTCGCCCTCCCGGGCGCCGCCTGTCATCTCAGGGTGCAGGGCAGCGGCGTTCCCCGTGCCCGCAGCACTTCCGCAAACGTAATTGGAGTCGAGGAAAACAAAGGCGCTGCCCGGGAGCCCTCGGCCGCCGCCCGCAGCTGCTGCAGAAGGTGGGGTGGGGGGGCGCGGGTGGGCCCCGCGGGCGCCCGTCTGAATCCGGTCCCACCGTCGCCTTGGAGGTAAACATCCCTGGGAGAAAGGGGGAGGCTAGGGTGTCCCCAGGGCCCATGCCTGGGATGTGACCCCCTGTGTAGCAGGAGGAAACTGACATTGTCAGCCTCCCACGGAAACAAACACGGGGAGTGGTACACCTCTTCCCCGGCTGCTACCTCCTTAGAGAAATGCCTCACGGCACGCGTGGGCTGAGCACTGAGCTTCAACTCAGGGATGGGTCCCTTGCTTCACGGAGACTACCAGGTACCTGAAGAATTCAGATGTAGCCCCTCCTCCTCTCTTTGCCCCTCCCCACGTGGTCTTGCAGGTGGAATATCACCCTTAAGCCTGGCTCCCTGTGCATTTTGCTTCTCCTATGCCTGCGAAACCACAAACATTTCCTTTCATCAAAAAACATTTAGTAAGCACTCCTACACCCTCTGGGATGTATGATACCTGTCAATCCATCGGAGAAATAACCTTATGGAGTTGAAGTTTCAACTCCCAGTCTGTGCCTAAATAGTTTTGTGTCCTTGGTTTGTTGTTACATCATCCCAGGCTGCAGTTTTCTCACACATAGTAAAGAGATGGGCGGATAGTATACTAGTCAAATCTTCAACCTTTCTGGAAGTTCACGATATTGTGTGACATTAGGTGTAGTTGAAAGTAAGCGGCATACAGTTTGTGTGTTAGCAGCAGCACGGTAAAAGAGAAGATTTGGTAGGTCCGTGCTCTGCACAGAGCATCGTTTCCTTGAGCCCAGGCACTAGCCAGCTAAGGGTGTATGCATTATTGATGGTCTATGAAGAAAAGGAGGAGGATAGAATCCTTCGCATTGAGAAGCCTGACTCTGACACCCAATGCTTGTCATTAGCATAGGTGGAAGATTTTTTCATTTAATTGGTGATGAATAAGGGTGAATGGGCCTTTTCACGGGGGTGTGAGTAAAAATTCACAACATTTAAAAAGATTGCTTAGGAAAAGGTTGAAACATTGTTAATGAGCTGAGTGCAAAACACACCTGGAAAGAAAAATGGGTCTAATTTTAAGAATGAATTAAAACTATTAAATATTTTACAGTAGCTTGTTTTCCAGGCTGTCTCTTTCTCAAGGTAAATATAAAACAAGAAGGCAGACTAAAAAAAAAAGCACATGTTTGGTGGTCTGGGTATTGAATCACCAATTCTATTTATCATATATACATACATATACATATATGTATATACGTTTGTATATATAGCATATCATATATAACTTCTGCATTATCGTATAGTAATAGGGCAATTTCGGAATTCTTATATTTTTAAAGGCACCATTCTGAAGTTAGTTTCCAAATCTCTGTACCAATGTCTAATTTTATGCACCATGAAAAAGAAGCTCAGAGACGTTATGCAGCTCCAACCAACCACACATTCAATAAGAGGTGGAGTTAGAACTGACCTGCCCCTCCCGCCCCAGACAAAGCCCAGGGAACTTCCAGATGGCATTCCTCCCAGACGGGGACCTATTCCATCTCCCCACCTACACTGAAGCTTTCCTTTGCTTCTTGCCTTTGAAAATCAACGTGTATGTATTACACATGGTAGCATTTACCATGCAGAATGATCTATATATACTGATGATGTATATAAATTAGTGAATGTTTAATATTTTTACCCATTTATTTTTTACCATTTTGAACTAACAGGAAATGTAAAACTAAGTGCCAAATATGAATTGAGTGTTAGACCAATAGGTTCTTATGATTACTTCTGGTCTTTTGTAAACCTTTAGAGTTCCCACTGCAGAGAAATAATGAAGTGCAATGCCTGTATGTGCTAGCTGGCTTAAGAAAACTCAAAGGACATTAAGTGAAAAGGCTGCAGACCAGACTTCTATACATTTACTTAAACACCAGGATGGACACATATGTAGTTCCTTGTTCTCTGTTGACTGTAGTTACCTTAAGAAAGTGGGCGGGCTAGAGATACAGGGATAATTTTTCTTTTGACTTTAGAAAGTTAGATTTAGGTTAAAAAATTGGAAAAGTATATGTTTTTTTATTATATAAACTAAAAATGGAAAAGAAGAAAGGGAAATATTTACTGAAGAGAAAACTGAGGGCGTCTAACCACAATATACAGTGGGGTTTTTGTTTTATTTTTGTTGTTGTTGTTTTGTTTTTGTTTTTTATTTGAAAAGTAAGAGGGGGTCAGGGGTAGGTGCAGAGTCAGATGACCTACTGTTCCCTTTTCTGGCCATAGCTGTGACATAATCTACAGCTTGCTGGGTTTCCTACAAGAATACTTTAGTGCACAGGCTTTCCACTGAGTCTAGGCTGGGATGCCAGAATTCATTTTTTTCTGTCTGGTCTTGCTTATAACTGCAAGCAGGGAGACATTTTTTTTTCTTGGTAGAGTAAGTTGTTAGGAATTAGCTTACTTGCTGTGTCATCTCAGGAAAATATAGCATTATAGATGACTTCAGGTTTATGTTGTGTCATTTCAGGAGCAGCACATTATCATTAAGTTTAGTCTGATGTACACATGTATTTAGTAACACTCAGTACAGTTCCACAAGTCTTTCTATTTCTGTGTAAACATAACCAAAATTAACGTGTAGAATTTTAAAAAGTCAATACATTTTTCTGCTCAGAATTAGAAACTCAAAGCAAAGTACATTCAGACTTAAGATACAAGAAAACACACCACTTCATATGTGAAGAGAATCCGAATTGTCTGGGTCCATTAGAATGCAATGTTATTATAATGCAATGTGCAGAAGAGGTCCTTGTAAAGTTCCTTTGTAGAGAAGGTTTTCTGACGGTTTTAGGTATCATGTAACATTCCATTTAAGGTTTTCATATATTTCAGTCGGTAGAAATCTGCCTGATTTGGGGATGATCAACTGCAAAGAACTACCCTGGTTAAGAACAGTTGGGTTAAAGTTTCTCTCTTTAGGTGGAACTCCCACAGCATTTCCTAGGGCACAGTAGTTTTGGGTTTCGATGGATCGATGTGAATTTGGGGCAGTAAACACACCTTAATGCTTCCACTTGGGACATTGCCTCTGGGTTTTTGCAGTCCTCCATGTTTAGCTTCCCAGAGTTAGCTGCGTTCACTGCTCTGACCTTCAGTGGGTGAATACAGCATTTGTTTATCTTGATAGATTTCTAGATCCCTGAATAGCATGCTACCCAGTATTTAGACAAAAATGATTCACTGCCCTTTCTTTGTAGCTGCTTTGGTCTCTATATTTGAAAGGTGTTTATTATTTTATAAAACAGCATAGTCTCAATTCATTGGGTAACTTTTGGAAACTCCCCATGTCCTTTGCCATGACAAATGGTCAATGATCTTGGTTTGTTGGTACAAAGGCAAACAGGAGAAAACCAAAATAAATATTTAAAATGTGGAACCCAAGCCTTGAAGTTGTTTTTAACTATAGATGTTACACTCCTAGTTGCTACTTTGTATCTCCAAATAGTATGTATCAGTGTGTCGGTATGCCTCTAGTTGCTACTCTGTATCTCTAAATAGTACGTATGGGTGTGTCGGTATGTCTCTCTGTCTTAGCCGCAGAGGAATTAAGCCTGCAGAGCCAGTTGTATGTTGTCTACATAGCTTTCTGCTTTGGTTCAGTGAAGTGTAGGGGTAGCTGGGCTACAGGTAACCTGATGGTAGAGTTGAGGGCGTGTCCGAGTTCGGAAGCATGAATGAGGTTAAAATGTTGCTCACACGTGGCTCTGCTGCATTTTAGGATGAGGTGGGATGAAACGAAATAACAGCAGAGATGGAAGAATTCAGTGTGTTAGAAAAGTCACATTCGAGAGACGTGAAAAGGGAAATTAGGTGGCATAGATGCCATTCTTGCCATTTGTTCTTGGTTTGTTTGAGAAGAGAGAATGATCCAGGGAATATCTTTAATTAGAAAACAGGAGACTCCAACTTTGAACGACTGAAGAAATGCATGAAAGTATTTTGACCTGGGATGCAGAGCAAACTGGAGACTAAGAAGGAAGCTGGGAATCCCATGAGTCATCTGTGGCTAGAGGGAGGCCTACTGTGGCTTTGAGGGGGAGACAAATGAGAACTAGAAAGAGGAACTGTTGCTGCCTGGACGAGCCTGATTTGTGGGTTAACCATGCCAAGGGAAAGTGAATGACAAGTCTGGACTCGTGGTTGTTCCTTCCAGTGTGAGAAGCTTTCCCTCCTCAGTTGGGCACTGTCTACACTCCATGTGTTCAGCTGAGCACCCTTGATAGGGCCCAAGACAAATGAGGTTGCTCACACACAGGCAAACACACATTCCCTATACTAACCACAGAAGTCCAGAGTGGATATAGTGTTAACCATACTCTCTATGACTCTGAAAAAGTTCACTGTTCTTGGTGAGCATGTTTGCTCCTGAAGAATCCTACTGTAAAGCTTCTTCTGGGTTCCTTTCACAATGATGTCATACTGTGTTAATGGGCGGCTGTGCCTGAAAGCCACCATTGTTAAGGAAATTTAATCACAAGACTTTATTTTCATACTTGAAAAAAGACGTACATTTTACTATTTTCTTACACTGATGCTCCCTATTAAAGGTGTAAAATCTTGCCCAGGTGCAGAGCGAGTGCTGTGACAGGTGCTTTGATGATCAGTTTCCCTGA
The DNA here is from genome assembly GCF_011064425.1 of Rattus rattus. Taxonomy (NCBI): domain Eukaryota; kingdom Metazoa; phylum Chordata; class Mammalia; order Rodentia; family Muridae; genus Rattus; species Rattus rattus. Next base: position 122,597,713 of record NC_046157.1, read on the forward strand.
GTGAGGAGAGCCACTTCTGACTGATAGACCTAAGATCAGTGTGGTAATTCCCTGCGATCATCCATGATCTCCAGAATTAGGAGTGCTGCAAACATCCCTTAGATGAATGGGTTTAAAGCAAAGCTTTATTATTAGAAGAGTGTATTAGAAGAGTGATAAATATTTGTCAAAGAAAGATCTAGCCATTTATAAGGGGGGAAATTATCTTTTAGGTCCTAATTTTGTTACCTACAAATAAATCCTTGTAATAATTTGGTGTTATTTCTTCAAATCTTATTCTAAAATGTATTTCATGTGAAGATCACAAACTCACAGATAAAATCTGACAAAGATAGACATGTTTTGTTTCTCCATGTTATATTTTAAGTTATGTTTTCTCATCATATGGAATATGATGCTAATTTTTCTTTCATAAGGATATACCATAATTTATTTAACTGCACATATTATTCCTGCTTTCCATTGCTAACTCTGAAAAGGATTGAACTCTCTACACTTAAATCTTTGCTTAAGTCTATAGTTCTGTTTTCAGTAAATGAGAGTGCTTGGCACCTTCACCGACATTCTACAGGTTCTGCTAGGATTATATATTCAAACTTCTTTCGTTAGCATGTTAAGCAGTAAACTTTTACTGAAGGTAGTCATTTAATTTTTATCAATAGCATGTGATAGGTCTCAATCATCAGAACCTCAACAGCTCAAGAAGCAGCTAAGCAATTTTTAATGACATTGGAATGTGCTCAAAGTACACAAATTGGTTTCTTTTTTTTTTTTTTTAAGATTATATAGTATTTAGTGGAATCAGTTAAAAATTTCGTAGTAAGTTCATGGCTATAGAAAAATGTAGTTTAAATCTTGATATCTGTATTTTGGCTAAATTATAAATATAACTAGAGGGCCTGTGTTTTCTGTGAGAGATGTACTTCCATTAACCCCCTCACTTCTGTGTGTCAGTTATAAGCATAGCCATGGTAAGAATCAGTCTTTTATTGAATAATTATTTATTAAGAATCCATTCTAAGTATACTATCAGTCTACACCTACCATAGTGCTATATGAATAGGTTATACTACTATACCTGAAGTTATGCTTTTATTTTTCAATGTTTCTCTCTCTCTCTCTCCCCTCCCCTGTGTGTGTGTGTGTGTGTGTGTGTGTGTGTGTGTGTGTGTGTGTGTGTTTTCTTGGCCCCATATTTTTACCATAATTATATTGACCAAACTCATTCCTTTTCTGAACAGGAACTCTTTGTGTAAATCTGGCTGAAAGAATTCATTACGCTAGTTTTCAAAAGCAACCTTTAAGCCACTCAAATTGGACAGTCTTTTTAAAAACTGACTTTTACTTTATGAATTACCTCAATGGTATAACAATTTTTTATTGAAGAAAAGTCTTCTATAAAACTTCAAACATATAATTTCTTTCAATGTCAACTCTTAAAAGTCTTTTATTTCTATAAAAAGATTTTTAAAATCATTTTATTGCCAGTTTACTGACAGCCAAAGTTATGGTCGTTGCGACAGAGGTGTGATTCTACTGGAGACAGTGGTCAAATGGCCATGTAGTCATGACTAACCATGGTGGTTAGACCTCATCTTCCCTGTCTTCCCCTCCCCTCTTGCCATGAAAAAATGGGACCCCATTGACCCCATGGCCACCGGTGTGTAATATATTTGTTTAAGACCTTCAGAGACCCCTGGCCATAATATTGTTGCCAGGAGGAGGCAAATGGTAGAGTTGCAGGTCTCTGCTAAGGGGATGAGTAGAATCTTGAATCTGTGTGGATTCCAGTGAGATGTGTTGCTGCATCCTGGGTTATAAAGTAGGAATGATTTTCCCTTAAAAATGTGTATTCTGTAATCTTTGGACCTTAGTTTGCTGAGTAATCTGGGTGCTCCTATTTGTAATGTTATTTCCTTGAGGAAATGCTTTCTGAGCTCCAGGAATTGAAGTAGAGTGGATATTGCTACCCCTGCCTATTCCTACACAAATAATGTCATTGCCATCTGGCCTAGGGACTATGGTTGAGGAAGAGATCAGTAAAATTTACTTCTATGTCACAGAAACTTCTGGAATCCCTTTTATCCTTACATTGTATTTCTTCTTAACAAATAAATACACAGCTCCAGTGGCACATTTAATTCTCTTGAGCATCTATGAAATTTTTTTACTGGAGAAATGGAAAACATATGTTTTGTTTAAAAGCCTTTTCATGCTACTTGTCCTTCCCACTGGGCGTGTTTGACAATGGGATGTTTATTTGAAAGAAGATGATAAGATTCTGGAACCAGCTTCAAACTTCTATTCTAAATTATTCTTAGATAGCTACCCATAGACTGTCAGCCATCTAAAACACATATATCAATCTGGTGATTGATATAGTCTAAAAGGCCTGAACCGTAATTTCTCTTTAATTGACATTTGTTTCTCTGCATAAAGCAAACATGCTGGCCTGCCTACCTGGTTCCTTGTTATGGCTAGAGCTATTCTCTATTTTGAAGAAATGAAATTAGTTTGTTCCTGTTACCTTCTTAACAGAATGGAGAGACACGTTAAAGACTTTAATCCCTTTCAGATTTGTGATGTTACTTGCAAATATGACTGGTGCCTAGAGATAGGCCTTATTACTCCAGTCTGGAATTCAAGGGTGTTTTCTCAGAGCCAGAGCCCCATTCCCACCCTCTTCTAGGCAGTGGCCTAGGATGCTGACACAGCGTAATCTGTGAGCATCATGGGTAAAGTGCCAGCCTAGTCTAGTGGGGGATGGCAAACAGTTCTAGAACATTTACCTGAGAACCATACTTTTAGAATAATTGCAAAAAAAGAAGAGTATTATGGAATAAAACAGCACCTCCAGCTCCACTAAATGTTCGTATTTTGTTTTCGAATGAAAATGTTTGGTGCTTTTCATGCACGGTTCCACTGCAGTCGTAAAATCCTCTGGGAGGAGTTGGCTCAGGTTGGTTTGCTTTCTTGGGTTGGTTTGGTTCGGTTTTTGTATTTCTTTGTCTTGCCTTGTTTTGCTTTATTTCAAGACCGGGTTTCTCTTTGTAGCCATGGCTGAATTGGAGATTTTTGTAGACCAGGCTGGCCTTGAACTCACAGAGATCCACCTGCCTCTGCCTCCTGAATTCCGGGATTAAAGGCATGTGCCATCACTGCCTGGCCCCCTTGGGGTTGATATTTTTATCCTCCTTTTACTGAGAGGACAAGGAGGGTTAAAGAGGCATTCATGACTTCACCATGCTCTTTTCTAAAATTAATCTCTGATCATATTAAATTTTATAAATTTATCATATAAATTTAAGTCACCTACTGCTACTGTGAATTGCCAAGTGACAGAGTAAAGAACATTATGAGAGCGGTGTGATCCCCTCTCAGCTGTCTGTAATCTTGTGGAGGAGAGATCTGTGAAAAAGATGAAAATAGGATTACCTGTAAGCCCTGTAATAAATCCTACAAGTCAGGTGTGAGGACAGTGTATGAAATGGAAGTGGAGGGAGGTGAGACACACGATGTTACAAGATGAATCAGGTTCCAGGTATTAACAATGGTTGCATCAGATACAGTTTGCAAAGTGTCCTTTGTCCTAAAACTTACTGTCATCTTTTTACATCATACTCTGTGAAAAAGCTCCTACATTAAAATATAAATTCAGATGATAGGATGTTTGTAAAATCCAGACGAGGGCATTCTACTCCCTGCTTCACCCCCACAGAGGCTCGTCACTGCTCTCAGCATAAATAATGCCTACAGGCTCCTTCCGGCACCCCGTGCTGTGCTAAGGCCCAGTGTGCACTTTTTCACTCTCACAACTACCAAGACACAATGCCCCCTTGCTCTTTGGCAGCTGAAGAGACTAAGGCTGAGAAGTTAAACGGTTCCCAGAGTTTCGACAGCTGTGATTCTAGTCCCTGCCGGTCTCAGGCCCCCAGATCAGAATCCTTCTCTCTCCTGAATGGCTGTATCTCTTTCAGCTCCCTGAAGGAGCTCCCTCACAGGGACTTCCTCTCCTGTGCTTGTGCATTTTGTGTTTTAGCATTTGAAGCATTTGTATTGGGACCCATGGAGAACCTCTGTCGTCTCTCACTACTGGACTAGAAAGCACAGACTAATATGATTTTCACTGTGCGAACCAAGGGCCACAAAGTTCCTGCCATCTAAGTGTTGGTGGTTAGGTTAAAAAGAAAATGAATGTGTTTTTAGCCTTCAGTGTTTTGTGTTGTTTTGTCCTTCAGCCTGGTACTCAAGTATTTTGTGATCTGTTCTCTCTGGCAACCTCACATGCTCCATAGTCCTGCTGGAAATTCTTTGAAGAACCAGGGTTCTCCTTTCATTTCCCATCCTGGAAGACTTTTCTCTCTCACCTTTGCTGAGATAAATCCTGTCACTCAAGGTTCAATTTAAGTCTCATCTTTCCCTGAGATAAACCCTGACTTTCAAAGTTCAACTTAAGTCCCTTGTTTTATTTCTTTTCTTCATCTAATCTGTCCTTTGTTTTTCGTGTGTGTGTGTGTGTGTGTGTGTGTGTGTGTGTGTGTTGTTTATTCATGGGACTGGATCACATAGGACATTTTGTGTGAATATTATGTACAATGTACTTTGACCACACCTCCTCCTAATCTCTGTACCTTCCCTTTTCACTTCTTCCCTCTTCCCCTTGGCCACAGTTTATGTCATTTGGACACACGCAATTTTATGTGTCTATATAAAATGTAGGAGCCACAAAGAGTAAACATGGTATTTATCTCGCAGGCTGGCTTAATTAATTTACTTCATTCGATTATCTCTTCTGAGCCCATTTGCCTGACAATGACATGACTTCATCCTTCCTTATTGCTGAGAACTTTTTCCTTGTATATTTATCCCACACTTTCTTCATTCATTCTCTGTGATGGTTCCATAGCTTAGCTATTATGAGTTGTGATGTAGTAGACGTTGGCGTGCCAGTGTTTCTGTAATGGTTGCCTTGAGTCCTTTGGGAGTGGTAGCAATAGGCCGTATGGTAAACCTACCTACAGTTTTATGAGGAACTCCACACTGATTTCCATTGTAGCTGGGCTAGTTTATATTCCCACCAGCAGGATATAAAAATTTCCTTTTGCCCGTATCGATCCCTGCATTTGTTGTTTGTTTGTTTGTCGTTTGTTTGTTTGAGACAGGGTTTCTCTATTAAGTTATGGATGTCCTAGAACTCACTATGCAGAGCAGGCTGGCCTTGAACTCATGGAAGTTTATCACCATCTGCCTTCTGGTACTGGGATTAAGTGTTTTAGTGCCATCATGCCTCAACTCTTGTTTTCTTTCTTTAAAACATACTTTATTTACATTTTTAAAGATTTATTTATTTTACATAAGTGAGTGCAGCGTGGCTGTCTTCAGACCCACCAGAACAAGGCATCAGATCCCATTACTGATGGCTGTGAGCCACCGTGTGGTTGCTAGGAATTGAACTTGAGACCTCTGGAAGAGTGGTCTGTGCTCTAACTGGTGAGCCATCTCTTCAGCTCTTGTTTTCTTAATGACTGCTCTGCTGGCTAAGGGTAAGATGGGCTATCAATGTGGTTTTAATTTACATCTTCTCTGATCACTAAATACTTTTCACTATTTATTGATCATTTGAACTTAATCTTTTAATTGTCTGCTCTTTTCATCAGCCCATTTACTGACTGGGTTGTTTGATTTCTTGTTTAGGATTTTGAGCTGTTTGTATGTCCAAGTTCCAGCCTATCAGATCGTGGCTAGAGAGGACTCCCCTACTCCAGAGGCTGTTTTCTCACACCCTATTATTTGTTCTGTTGTGCAGCTTCCTAATTTCACCAGAATCCACTTGTTTATTGGTGGAATTGTTTATGAATTAGCTCTGCTCCGATTCAGGAAGTTCTTGTTTGGTACTTGTTATCTTGAGGTATTGTCCCCACCTTTTCCTCCAGGAGTTCAGAGTTCAGGTCCTGCATATGGTCTATGTTCCACTCATAGTTGGTTCTTGTTTAGGGTGGGTTCTGAGATCCAGTTTGATTCTTCTGATGTTTAGTTTTTTCAGCACTATGTTGGTGTGTTTATCAAAACTCAGGTGGCTGTAGTTCTCTGGGTTATATCTGAATCCTGAGCTACATTCCATTGGTCCGTGTGTCTGGGTTTTGTTGTGGTTGTTGTTGTTGGTCATGGTGGTGTGTGTGTGTCTGTGTGTGTCTGTATATGTCTTTGTGTACATGTGCTAGCCAATACCACACTTTTAAATTCTGTAGCTCTGCAGTGTAACTTGAAATTAGTAAGGTGAAGCCTCCAATGTTATTCTTTTTGTCCAGGATTGCTTTAGTTTCTGTGCTCTTCTGTGCTTTCATATTGGTTTTAAGAACTTTTCTGGTTTCTGCAAGGAATGGCCTGGGATTTTCGTGGGAAATTTATTGTGAATATCTACATTGCTTTGAGTAGCATAATCACCTCTACAATGCTAATTCCTTCAACCCACAATCATGGGAGGTCTTCTGTCTTCTATGTCTTCAGTTTCTTTTTCCAGTGTTTTAAACTTTTCATTGAAGTAGTCTTTGATTTCGTTAGTTAGGTTTATTCTAAGATTTTAAAAAAAGCCATTGTAAAATGGATTGTTTTTGCTGGTTTCTTTCTTTTAATTTTTAAAACATTTGTTTGTGGGGCTGGAGTGATGGCTTAGCTGTTAAGAGCCCTTTCAGGGTTCAATTCCCATCACCAACATAGCTGCCCACAACCATCTGTGACTCCCTTCCCTTTGGGGGATCTGATTCCCTTTTCTGATCTCGTGGGTACTGCATGCATGTGCATATATTCAGGCATGACATACAAATAAATGAAATCTCAAAACGAATCTTTAAAATTAAACCTGGGTGTGTTCTTGTGTAAACACATGCATGCTATGGGGCAAGTATACCACTGCATACAAATGGAGGCTGGGGGACGGCTCTTTGGAGTAGCTTCTTTATTTACATGGGTTTCAGGGATTAGACTTAAGTCACCAGGCTTGTAGAGCAAGTATTACTCACTGAGCCATCTTGCCACACCCTGGTATCTTTCTCTATATGTGTGTTATTTATTGGTGTGTAAGAAATCTGCTGAGTTTTGGGTGCTGATTTTTTTCTCCTGCTGCTGTTTGTCGGACTTAAGAGTTTTCCAAAGATGTCTTTAGGGTCGCTGATGTAGAGAATCATACAGTCTGCAAGTAAGGGTACCTTGAAAATCCTTCATTTTCTCAAAAGCTTGTGAACTCTTTACTCAGAACTCCTGTTGTCTATAATTTGCTATTGTTAATTTATTATGCAGCGTGATGTGGCTTCTATTTCATTACTGTTCTCTATTGCCACTGAATACTTTCACGTTATCTAATCTCTCTTTGAGTTAGAGGATTATGTGCTATGAAGCATGACTTTGAGGCTAAAGAGCATGCATTTGACATACTATTGTAGCCACCGCTAAGAGCACAGACTATCTGGAATTATATCCCATTTCCTCAGTTTATTCTGGATATGAGTTGGGGCTAGCTCTCTGCTGTGCCCTAGTTTCCTCATCTGTACCATAGGAAAGTGGTCGTGTGTATCCTGGGAATTATGGGGAAGATTGAGTTAATCCTTATGAAGCCATGATAGGTTAGAAATAATAATGGTGACAAAGCACTGTGCATCTAATTAACATGTAAACACACCACTATGAGTTAATTAACATAAATACGCAACCACAAATTATGGATCTCTTGCAGACAAGTTTGGTCAGGGGTCCGGTGTCAAGTTTCCTAGGTGTCAAGTTCTGAGAAGAGGCTCAATTGCTGTGCAAGGCTGTGGGGCAGCCCTGTGGGACTGGGCACAGTGCTGAGGATCTGGAGAGCCTAGCTGGAAACTGGGTTAACGGTGACGATGAGCATTGTCGTGAGGATGAGCGTTGACTCTCAGCTTGTCTCAGCCCTCCATGTCCCAACGCCTCAGAAGGAAGAGGAAGATTCCAAAGCCAGTCATTCCCTGTGGTGTGCTTCAGTGCCTTTGCACTGTGGGCTGCTACACAGCCACATTTGCATGTGTTTTTCATGACATTGCCTGAGTGAGTAGCAGATATTAAAGCAATCCTGATCTTAGAAGGTCTGTTGGGAAGAATCAAGTCAGTCATTCCGCTAGCTTCTGCTTCTGTTCTTGATTCTTTCTGGCCACTGCCTGGTAGCTTTGCCCATGTCATTTTTCATTAGAGCTTCATGGGAAAATGCATGTAGCTGACCTTGGAGCTCTGAGCTCTGAAGTATATAAGTCAAAAGTTAAAGTTCAAATAATGACAAGTTTGCAATTATTATTATTTTGACCACAGGCCTGCAAATAGGGGAAGCTTGAAACTTTGGGGAACAATCATAATTCTTGATTCTTTGTGGGAATGTGGTCATTCTTTTGAATTTGACTTGACAACGATTATACACTGTCTTTTTTTCTACCTGGTTTTTGGAATATCAATGAAAGGCTGGGGCGAGGAAAGGCGAGAGAGTGAGGTGAGAGTGAGGTGTGCATGAGGTGAGTGTAGAGTGTGTGGTGTGGAGAGTGAGTGAGTGAGAGGGTGTGTATGGAACGTGTGTGTGGAAGAAGAAAAGAACACATAGAGTGAGTGTGTGAGTGTGAGAAAGGAAGGGAACGAGAGAGCACAACCCTCAGCCTGAAGAGAGGGAAAGTACACGCTGCTTCAAGCTGAGAGAGAAAGACAGAGACAGAAAGAGAAAAAACAACTTCAAGCCTTAAAAATTGCCTGTCAGTTTGTATCCTCCTCCCCCTCCAAAAAAAAAAAGATCTACTGGATCGACACTGTGTGTATGCTTCTGAACACAGCTCTTCTGGAACGTGCTAGGGCTGAACTGACTGCTGGAGAGTGTGGTATACAAACGCAAGGACTCTGAGTCCGGCTCATACTGGTTTCCTGCTGTCTCTGCTGGCAATAAATTGCAGCAGTCAGAGGCCAAGTTCTGGTTTAGGATTCACATTTCTTAAGGACATTCTGAATGATCAGTGACGGTTCACAAGGCAGAACTGGCTCCACGGTTCGGGAAATAGATGTCTCTGTTTCACAGCTGCACTTTAAAGTGCTTCCTGTGCTAACCAGGGATTGTTTATGCTCCTCTTTGATAGCTGGGCCACTGCTACACAAAGGCATACTTGGTCATCATGTGCATGAGTCTGACCTTGCAATTAGGCCAAATTATCCCTCAGACCTGAAGCTGATTTCCTCTCAGAGTTTTACCACTACTTTCCATCCTTTTAGCATGTATTTGTGGGCAACATTTAAGCCATGTTAATATAAACACCAAAGGAAAAAGCTATCTATTTTAGCAAGGAATTTCACTGTCTCACATCAATAATTCAGAAACCCCTGCTGTGGGAACGTCTCAGTATACGTACTGGTAGAAGGCCTTTTAGGGCCACGTTGTTGATTACTGACATTAGAATCTACTGGGTGACAGACTGTTTCGCTTTCTACAAAAATAAACAAAAGGCCATTCTTATCCAGTTGAACCAGCAGTAGACCTGTCCTAGAGAAGCTCAGACATTTCTGTGTACAACATCGAAGGAAGCAGTAAGAACAGAAGCTTTGACCAAGATGTGCTGGATGGGTCTGTGTTGGCGACTGCTGTCCCAGTCTTCACAAGCCGCTGTGACAATGCCCCATGTGTGCACCGAGACAAAGCTTAATTTCTCATGGATCTGGAGACAGGGAACCCCCAGGTCACAGGGCCCAGTGGCGACTGCCTTTACCTCAGCTGCCTCTCACTGTGTTCTTACAGGGCCTTTTCTCAGCAGGTGCATTTGGGAACAGAGAAACCTGTTTTGTTGTTTTCGAGGGATCTAATCCTATCTCAAAGGTTCTTCTCTCCGGACCTTTGTCCAAAGACATCCTAGTGGTGCCGGTGGCACTTGGCAGGGAGGTGGAAACAGCCGTGGCCCTCAGTGTCTGACTGACTGAGCTGCCGCTCCCTCTGAGCACACCTCAGGCATTGCTCAGAGTCTGGTGTTTGTCTGGTCTGCATTTGTGACACTCAGATGCAATCCAATTCAACAAAGGTACATCGGCTCAGATACATCTTAATTTTATTAAAATGCAGGCATCCTTTCTGGCTTGTTTCTTTCCCTTGGTCCTGAGGTGACAGAGGTGACTTCGTTTCTACCTTGCTTTCTCGTTGTTTCAGTAGTTGGGTTCTGTTTCCTCAAAATCCAAATAGGACATGAACACGTTGTCTAAAAATGAACATCCTGGGCCAGCCTAGTGCTGTATGTCTTCAACCCCAGCACTCTGAAGATAGAGTCAGATAGAACTCTGAGTTTGAGGCTAACCTGGTCTACGTAGTGAGTTCTAGGACTTCCCAGGGTTATATTGTGAGACCATGTTTCAAAACCAAAACCAAATGAACAACAACAACAACAAAAAAACTGTCCTGAATTTAAAGTAGTTATTCCTTATATTTTTAGATTGACATTTCCAAGCGTGTCTTCCATATAGACAAAAAGAGCTGTTCTGCACTTACAGAACATTTCCTTAGTTACTTGTGTTTGTTGACACCTTGTCCGTTTGTTAATGCTTGGGAACTAGTGGGGAAACTTAGAGAACTATAGTAGAAGTCACTGGAATCAAGAGGAAAGATTGGCTTGGGAGTCACTCTTCAGGGCTGAGGTCTGCGTCCTGACATAAGAGTCGCACCTGGGCACCAGGTCCTCTTCGTCTCAAGAGGACTCGGTGCCCTCCTCTGACTTACTTGCTAACGTCTCAGCAGTCTTTGTGGAGGACGGGTCATTAAAGGCATCTGACATCTGTTAAAGTCAAGCAGTCAAATATTTTATACAAGTCTAAAGAGATGGCTCTGGTCAGTGACAGAGGTGGCTCTGGTCAGTGACAGAGGTGGCTCTGGTCAGTGACAGAGGTGACTCTGGTGAGTGACAGAGGTGACTCTGGTCAGTGACAGAGGTGGCTTTGGTCAGTGACAGAGGTGGCTTTGGTCAGTGACAGAGGTGGCTTACTTATCACTTGAAAAGTCTAAAATCCCGATTCCACTTCAAAAAATAATGTTATTTTCAACTGATCGATCCATAATAATGTAAACATTCTACCTGTGGGTTGGACTATATTTTGGCGCGTGTATACATTTGTTAGTATTTTTTTTTTTAATAAAAAGAAAGCATTTAATTAGGTTAATGGTTCCAGAGTGCTGGAGACATGAGAGTCGAGTGAAGGTATGGAGGTAAAAGAGCTGGGCACTCACATCTGGAGCCACAAGCAGGAGGCTGAGAACACAATGGGAGTGACACAAGACCTCAAGCCGGCCCCCAGTGACACATGACCAACGATATGATATCTCCTCATCCTTCCCAAGCAGGCTGAGTGTTAGGGACTGAGTATTCAGATATACGAACCTATGGGGCCATTTTCCTTCAAGCCAGCACAGCCCATCAGATTCTGTTCGCTGACAGAGTGCAGGGCTGCGGCTCTGCTGGGCAGGCCCTCCCGTGGAATTCCAGCCTTCGCTTCCTGTTTTCTCTACTTTGGAAATTGTAGCCAGTAAACTAACCCGGGCAGACACTCTGACATGCTTTTCTGTGTCCTGGATAATGTGTAATGGTTTTTGTCTTTTTAAATAAAAACATTTGATAGACTGTCTTTGGATTTCCTTAATGGATGACCCCTGGATTCTTAATCCTTTAAATAAAAGCTGTGTGTGTATAGCTTTAAAAGTGAACACGTACAAGATCCCCTGTTTTATGTTTTGACAAAAACAACAAACTGCTTGGGCCTTGGTCTCCTTGCTCAGTTCTCCTTGGAGATGCATTTTTCCCCTTCCTTTCTGTGTTTGAGGTGACTCTTTGGGTGTTCTGGTTTGTGGACTTTTGAGCGTGTCTCCAGCTGTAGGAGGTGTGGAGCCGCCTTGCTGTCTGTGCCCTCTTGCTCCCTAGTAGAGCTAATTTTTTGCTGTCTTTGTCAGTGTGACTGGTCACCGTGGGGACACAGAGTGAATTATGAATGTCTTCTCTGGCCCGTGCAACCTTTGTTTTCTCTGTACTTCGCACCAGCTCATCCCAGGCTCTTCCTCGGTTACCCACACTTCCTCTCAGGACCTGGGGAGATGTATCGGTGTTTGACTAATGTCCTAATGTCCTTTGGCCAGCAGAGTTGCCAGCTTAACTGCTGAGTTGAACAGAAGAAGATTTTAATGACCACAGAAAAATAACAACAGCACCTTGTAGAAAGTCTGTCATAACCAGGCAGTAAGAGCTTTTTGTCTGGGGAAAACAGTGTTTTCTCTTGCTATGAAGATAAATAAGGTTTATTTAGGGCTGGGAATGTAGCCTGGTGATAGAGTGCTTGCTGGGCATGCTCAAGGACCCAGATTCTACATCAGCTCCACAAAAGGGAAAAAAAATGGGGGGGGGGGATGGGAAAATGATACTGAGAAATGAATTATTTTGCTCAAGCTTGTGAAGCCCACAGGATGGGCAAATGTATTCATCATCTTAATGCTAGGAATCTCCATAGTTACGGATGGGACCAGGTATGGCTTAATACACAATCCCAGATGCCTAGTTGGGCATAGCTCTGAAGGCCAACTATTTTGGAAGTGTTTCTTAAAGCAAAGGGAACTGTGCTGGAAAAGGCAGGGTTCAGAGTTAAATGCAGCGATCAGGAAGTGTGGCAGAGTCCAGCTGATCAAGGACGGCAAGAAAACCACAGCTTTGGTACCCAGTGATGGCTGCTTATACGTCACTGAGAAAGCAATAGTGTTCTGGCTGCTAAGGTCACATAGTTGATAATTATCCTGGAATCCAGTTTAAGGTCATTAAGTAGCCTGTGCATCTCATTTGGCTCTGAAGAAAGGCAAGAAGGAAAGACAATGATCAGACATTTTATGAAGGAAATGCTGTGATAATACATTTTCATATTAAAAAAATTGGAAATGAAGTGAAGGGGCACGTTATCTAATAAAGTGCCAATGGCCTATTTATTTAAATATAACTCATATTAATTTTACCTCGATTTATGAACCATTTTAACCTAAATATCCTGAAGTTAGAAGCCAGTGACTATGTGCTACATCATTTCGGGGGCTAGAAGATAAATGAGTTTACTAAACAGGTCCCATTAGATTGTATTTCCAGCTATACACGATGGTAAATGCATTTAATTCAGAGGTCCAGCCTGGTCTACAGAGCAAGTTCTGCATAGTGGGATGCGGCTCAAAAAAAAGTTTCTGTTGTTTTTCTAGGAGCCTTGTAGAAATTTACATGCATGATTCTGCATTTTTTGAGTGTCAATTCATATTGGGGAAAAAGAAGTTAAGATCATGGCCTGGAGTGGCAAGTAGAGTTGATGCTTCTCTCTGCAAGAGGACGTTAAAGGCTTTGAAATGGATGTAATGAGCAAGGCTCTTAGCATCCAGAAGTCTTTACTGCATCCAGAGAGGACAAAGTGATACAAACACAACCCTTTGACTCTAATCATTTCTGTAAGAAAAGTAAGAGAAAGTTATGGGGCGTGGCATGGTTCCTATAAATTTATACTATTGGTGTGTGCTAATCTTTCATACAGAAAACACCCCTTCTTTCAGTTTATTATATAATATATAGTATCTGACATCTTAGTGGCAGAAATATCCAACCTTCTGGTGCTGCCACATGACTTTTGCTATTTACAAATGTGTTGGACTACATTTATAACTATCCAAGGATACATGTAGCCCATAAGCTGTGCAAACTGAGTACTGCATCAGATTATGTATACCCAAGCAATAGAGCGGGGTTCAAATCCAGGCCCTGACACCTATTAGTTAAGCTTGCTAGGCCTCATTTTTCTTATCTGTAATGTGGACAGAAGAGTAGGCATGTTGTCATTAATGCGATTAATACATGTAAAAGTCTTTAGGTATTGCTTGGTGTAGTAAAAACTCAATAAATGTTTTCTTTCCTTTTTTGTGTGTGTGTACTCCCAGCTAGAGATTGAATTCACATCTATTTCTATATGTGTGTCTTGCTAGAGACTAAACCCAAGGTCTCACATGCAGAGGTCAAATGCTCTACTATGGAGCAATATTGCAATATTGCAGCCTTCAAAAGATAGTACCTGTTTTTGGCTCTAATCTCTTAAACTCAATTCCTAAGTGACTAGTTAGAGTAATGGTTCTCAATTAGTGGTCAGAAGAGTACTTAATTTTCAAAAGAGATTTTATTTTCCTTTTATTTATGTATATGTATGTACTCCTCCAGTGTGTGTATATGTATGTATGTGTGTATATGTAAACATGTGTAGGTGCCTTTGTCTATGGAAACCAGAAGAGGTCATTAGAGCCCTGGAGTTGGAGTTGAAGTTGGAAGGGTTGTGAGCCACAGGATGTGAGTACTGAGAGCTGAACTTGGGTTCTATAGGAACAGAAAGTGCCTTTAACCACTGAGCTATTCCTCCATCGTTGTATTTAATTTTTCAGGCTCTTTTCCTTGGTCAAGATCCTGTGGCTGTGATAAGATCTTTCTCCCCAGTAGTGATTTTATCTGCAGCTTGAAGTTCCTCATGTCTCTGCGGACTGAGGTTCTGATTGTCATTGCTAAGTGTCTTTTACACTTCATTTTACAGATCACCACTCAGGATTTTGAAGGTCACTGACCCGGATGGTGGTGGTAAGCCATGGCTGCTGATGATAAAGTTGCTATCCTAACTGACGATGAAGAGGAGCAGAAGAGAAAATATGTGCTTGCTGATCCTTTCAACGGCATCTGCAGGGAATCAGAGCCACCTTCTAACGAAACCCCCTCCTCCACAGAGACTTCCGCCATTCCCGAGGAGGAAATAGACTGGATAGAGAAACATTGTGTGAAAATCAACAATGATCTTCTCATCTCCAAGGTGTTTTATTTCTTCTTTTACTCCGCCTACGGCTCTCTTTACCCTCTCCTGCCCGTGTATTATAAGCAGCTGGGAATGTCGCCGAGCCAGAGTGGACTGCTGGTGGGCATTCGGTACTTCATTGAGTTTTGCAGCGCCCCCTTCTGGGGTGTAGTTGCAGATCGTTTCAAAAAGGGCAAAATTGTCCTCCTCTTTTCGCTTTTGTGTTGGGTTTTGTTTAACCTGGGCATTGGATTCGTCAAACCTGCTACCTTGAGATGTATACCAAAGATCCCCCCAACAGCTCACCCCAACAATGTAAGTCACCCAGTAACCATCCTGCCAATGAACTCCTCCACTGTCGCTTTCTTTACCACACCACCAAAATCACTCGAGAAAAGGAGCCTGCTGTTGTCTGCGACAGAGCCCAATATCTCAAACACAGATCTCTTGTCAACAGCATTGACCTTGACCACCGAACCCACACTACGGCCCCAGACAGAGGGAATTACCCACCATGTTACAGACTTGATTTTGAACACAAGCACAGTGACTCTGCCCCCCACAGGAAATGTCACCAGGGAGACAACCATTGCTGTGGTCACCACCACCAAATCTTTACCGTCTGATCAAGTCACCCTTGTGTATGACCAACAGGAAGTTGAGGCAATATTCTTGGTCATCTTGGTAGTTGTCATAATAGGAGAATTTTTCAGTGCCTCTTCTGTCACGATCGTAGACACAGTAACCCTCCAGTACCTGGGAAAACACCGAGATCGCTATGGGCTCCAGCGCATGTGGGGCTCCCTGGGCTGGGGCCTGGCCATGCTGTCTGTGGGCATTGGGATTGACTACACTCATATAGATGTTCTCATTGATGGGAAGGGGTGTAAGCCCCCCGAGTACCGAAACTACCAGATCGTCTTCATCGTCTTTGGAGTTCTCATGACCATGGCCCTGATCGTTGCCACTCAGTTCCGGTTCCGCTACAACCACTTCAACAATAGTGATGGCAAAGGGAAAGAGATGGAGATCCCACAGGTGGAAAGGGACAACTCCACGGAGTCTTCCGAAGAGACTCCAACTGCTGCCACTCACTCGCAGGCTTTCAACTTCTGGGACTTGATCAAGCTGCTGTGTAGTGTGCAGTATGGCTCGGTGCTGTTTGTGGCCTGGTTCATGGGTTTTGGCTACGGCTTTGTGTTCACCTTTCTCTACTGGCATCTGGAAGACCTGAATGGAACTACGACCCTTTTTGGGGTCTGTTCAGTCCTGAGTCACGTGTCTGAGTTAACTGCTTACTTCTTCAGCCACAAGCTTATTGAGTTGATTGGCCACATCAGGTAAGAGAATGCTTTCTATTGGCTGGTCCTCGGCAACTGAACTCTCCATTGTATAGCTTCTTAAGAGTGTTACACTTTACGCTTTACGTGGGGCTATGTTAGGGGTGGAGCTTTCTGCTGTTCCTCCTCCTTCTCCAAATAAAAGGAAGCAAGACATGGGCTTAGCTGGATTATCTAAGTGAAATAAACAGGAGGCTATACCCCCCCCCAAAAAAAAGACATATAGGTATGAGGTTGTGTGTTAAGGGACTTTGACAACTAATGTTTCCAAGTATCAACATAGTGAATTCTCTTATTCCCTGAAGCTCAAGGGCTTACCTGTTTGTGGCACTTATGAAGGATTGCTTTAGTGGATAATGGTTGTCTTTCTCCAGCCTCTCTACAGTCTCAAATTCCTACTAATAATATAGAGCTAGATACCATGGCATATAAAGAATGCCAGAGACTGGACATGTAGCCCAGCAACAGAGCCCTTGTGAACATGATACCTGGAACTGCCAGGAAAATAAAAAAGAAAGAAAGGTAGAAAAAATAACTGTTATATATCATTAAAATTGTGATGTAACGTACCATAGTCCTCTAATCCATGATTTTATATGGAAGAGATTTTCATATAACATTTCCCCTGAATTAGTTTAGTTTTTGAAGTTTTGTATGCCTTGATGATCTTTTACCTGAAGTTTCTTATGTCATCCTTTTAGTTAGAATAAACTAGACAACTGCCCACCTTTTCTGTAGTGTCGTCTTTGACCATTAGCACCAGTGTAAAGCAGATTGAAAAGTACCTGGCTATATAGCCTTTCTGCTCTAAAATGGGGAGGGAACTACATTTAACACCGATGCTGTAGAAAGGTGCAACAGATCTGTCCACAAACTACTAAGTTGATCTTTCTAAACACCTGTGTGTTGTGTGTCTGTGGTACTTTTCAGATCTGCATTGCCATATGAAATTTTGCAGGCATCAACAGTGGGAAACCTTGGAAAACACTGGTGTTTATTCATTTTAAGCTGAAGAGAATGTTTTCTAATTTAAAGTTTCAGTGGGAATCACACTTTCCCCTAAGTCATTGTGAAGAGTTTTTCTTGTTTGGTTTTCTTCATAAGGTTGCACCCTGTTCCTTTTATTGCACACATCTTTGACTGTGCCCTGTCACTAAAAGCGAGGCAGTATATGGATGGTTCACAGAGTTTGAGCCCCCATGGCACAAGTAACTGAACCACTCAGAAAGGGGACTTAAATATTTGGGATCTTCGAGAGCACCTCTCAGTCTTGTGTAAGCCATGCCTAGTGCATTGCCCTTGATGAATTTGTTCCCTGCACCCTAGATGTGGGAGTGGGCCTCTCTGCTCAAAGTTATCTTTTGAATCAGTATTTTATTTCAAAGGATGTGTCCAGTTAGGTGTCAACAATGAGTGGCATTCCCAAACAGTAATTTAATCAGCCAACAATATAGTGAAAACAGTATAAAATATATGTACATTTTCAATTAGGCCCTCCTTACATCTAGAAAAAGACACTTTCTGGCTATATGAAATATATATTTTCATTTTACATTTTATTTTTGTGTATTTACTTTCTAGTACTGGGGATTGAGCCCAGGGTCCCATGCATACTAGGTAAGCACTCTGCCATTGAGCTATCTCCCCAGGCCTTAAATACATACCTTCTATAACAAAATCATAGTCGATTTACTTCTGTGTTTGGCAATTCAGTGAACTTTCGTAGTCTTCCTTTCTTTTTTTTTTTATTTTTATTTTTTTATTAACTTGAATATTTCTTATGTACATTTCTGAGTGTTATTCCCTTTCCAGTTTCGGGCAAACATCCCCTTCCTCCCCCTTCCTTATGGGTGTTCCCCTCCCCACCCTCCCCCATTGCCGCCTCCCCCCCGACAGTCTAGTTCACTGGGGTTCAGTCTTAGCAGGACCCAGGGCTTCCCCTTCCACTGGTGCTCTTACTAGGATATTCATTGCTACCTATGAGGTCAGAGTCCAGGGTCAGTCCATGTATAGTCTTTAGGTAGTGGCTTAGTTCCCTGGAAGCTCTGGTTGCTTGGCATTGTTGTACATATGGGGTCTCAAGCCCCTTCAAGCTCTTCCAGTTCTTTCTCTGATTCCTTCAACGGGGTCCCGTTCTCAGTTCAGTGGTTTGCTGCTGGCATTCACCTCTGTATTTGCTGTATTCTGGCTGTGTCTCTCAGGAGCGATCTACATCCGGCCCTGTCGGTCTGCACTTCTTTGCTTCATCCATCTTGTCTAATTGGGTGGCTGTATATGTATGGGCCACATGTGGGCAGGCTCTGAATGGGTGTTCCTTCAGTCTCTGTTTTAATCTTCTTTCCAGGACTTTTATCATGAAGGGGTGTTGAATTTTGTCAAATGCTTTATCAGCATCTAATGAAATGATCATGTGGTTTTGTTCTTTCAGTTTGTTTATATAATGGATCACGTTGATGGTTTTCCGTATATTAAACCATCCCTGCATGCCTGGGATGAAGCCTACTTGATCATGGTGGATGATTGTTTTGATGTGCTCTTGGATTCATTTTGCCAGAATTTTGTTGAGTATTTTTTAGTCGATGTTCATAAGGGAAATTGGTCTGAAGTTCTCTTTCTTTGTTGGGTCTTTGTGGTTTAGGTATAAGAGTAATTGTGGCTTCATAGAAGGAGTTCGGTAGTGCTCCATCTGTTTCAATTTTGTGGAATAGTTTGGATAATATTGGTATGAGGTCTTCTATGAAGGTCTGATAGAATTCTGCACTAAACCCGTCTGGACCTGGGCTCTTTTTTGGTTGGGAGACCTTTAATGACTGCTTCTATTTCCTTAGGAGTTATGGGGTTGTTTAACTGGTTTATCTGTTCCTGATTTAACTTCGGTACCTGGTATCTGTCTAGGAAATTGTCCATTTCCTGCAGATTTTCAAGTTTTGTTGAATATAGGCTTTTAGAGTAAGATCTGATGATTTTTTGAATTTTGTCTGAATCTGTAGTTATGTCTCCCTTTTCATTTCTGATTTTGTTAATTTGGACACACTCTCTGTGTCCTCTCGTTAGTCTGGCTAAGGGTTTATCTATCTTGTTGATTTTCTCAAAGAACCAACTTTTGGTTCTGTTGATTCTTTCTATGGTTCTTTTTGTTTCTATTTAGTTGATTTCAGCTCTGAGTTTGATTATTTCCTGCCTTCTACTCCTCCTGGGTGTATTTGCTTCTTTTTGTTCTAGAGCTTTTAGGTGTGCAGTCAAGCTGCTGACATATGCTCTTTCCTGTTTCTTTCTGCAGGCACTCAGCGCTATGAGTTTTCCTCTTAGCACAGCTTTCATTGTGTCCCATAAGTTTGGGTATGTTGTACCTTCATTTTCATTAAATTCTAAAAAGTTTTTAATTTCTTTCTTTATTTCTTCCTTGACCAGGTTATCATTGAGTAGAGCATTGTTCAATTTCCACATATATGTGGGCATTCTTCCCTTATTGTTATTGAAGACCAGCTTTAGGCCGTGGTGGTCCGATAGCACGCATGGGATTATTTCTATCTTTCTGTACCTGTTGAGGCCCGTTTTTTGACCAATTATATGGTCAATTTTGGAGAAAGTACCATGAGGAGCTGAGAAGAAGGTATATCCTTTTGCATTAGGGTAGAACGTTCTATAAATATCCATTAAGTCCATTTGGCTCATGACTTCTCTTAGTCTGTCTACGTCTCTGTTTAATTTCTGTTTCCATGATCTGTCCATTGATGAGAGTGGGGTGTTGAAGTCTCCTACTATTATTGTGTGAGGTGCAATGTGTGTTTTGAGCTTTAGTAAGGTTTCTTTTACGTATGTAGGTGCCCTTGTATTTGGGGGCATAGATATTTAGGATTGAGAGTTCATCTTGGTGGATTTTTCCTTTGATGAATATAAAGTGTCCTTCCTTATCTTTTTTTTGATGACTTTTAGTTGAAAATTGACTTTATTTGATATTAGAATGGCTACTCCAGCTTGCTTCTTCCGACCATTTGCTTGGAAAATTGTTTTCCAGCCTTTCACTCTGAGGTAGTGTCTGTCTTTGTCTCTGAGGTGTGTTTCCTGTAGGCAGCAGAATGCAGGGTCCTCGTTGCATATCCAGTTTGTTAATCTATGTCTTTTTATTGGGGAGTTGAGGCCATTGATGTTGAGAGATATTAAGGAATAGTGATTATTGCTTCCTGTTATATTCATATTTGGACGTGTTATGTTTGTGTGCTTTTCTTCTCTTTGTTTTGTTGCCAAGACGATTAGTTTCTTGCCTCTTCTTGGGTATAGCTTGCCTCCTTATGTTGGGCTTCACCATTTATTATCCTTTGTAGTGCTGGATTTGTAGAAAGATATTGTGTAAATTTGGTTTTGTCATGGAATATCTTGGTTTCTCCATCTATGTTAATTGAGAGTTTTGCAGGATACAGTAGCCTGGGCTGGCATTTGTGTTCTCTTAGGGTCTGTATGACATCAGTCCAGGATCTTCTGGCCTTCATAGTTTCTGGCGAGAAGTCTGGTGTGATTCTGATAGGTCTGCCTTTATATGTTACTTGACCTTTTTCCCTTACTGCTTTTAATATTCTTTCTTTATTTTGTGCGTTTGGTGTTTTGACTATTATGTGACGGGAGGTGTTTCTTTTCTGGTCCAATCTATTTGGAGTTCTGTAGGCTTCTTGTATGCCTATGGGTATCTCTTTTTTTAGGTTAGGGAAGTTTTCTTCTATGATTTTGTTGAAGATATGTACTGGTCCTTTGAGCTGGGAGTCTTCACTCTCTTCTATACCTATTATCCTTAGGTTTGATCTTCTCATTGAGTCCTGGATTTCCTGTATGTTTTGGACCAGTAGCTTTTTCCGCTTTACATTATCTTTGACAGTTGAGTCAATGATTTCTATGGAATCTTCTGCTCCTGAGATTCTCTCTTCCATCTCTTTGTATTCTGTTGGTGAAGCTTGTATCTACAGCTCCTTGTCTCTTCTTTTGGTTTTCAATTCCAGGGTTGTTTCCATGTGTTCTTTCTTGATTGCTTCTATTTCCATTTTTAATTCCTTCCACTGTTTGATTGTGTTTTCCTGGAATTCTTTCAGGGATTTTTGTGTCTCCTCTCTATGGGCTTCTACTTGTTTATTTATGTTTTCCTGGAATTCTGTCAGGCATTTTTGCGATTCCTCTCTGTAGGCTTCTACTTGTTCTCTAAGGGAGTTCGTCATGTCTTTCTTGAAGTCCTCCAGCATCATGGTCAAATATGATTTTGAATCTAGATCTTGCTTTTCTGGTGTGTTTGGATATTCCATGTTTGTTTTGATGGGAGAATTGGGCTCCGATGGTGCCATGTAGTCTTGGTTTCTGTTGCTTGGGTTCCTGCGCTTGCCTCTCGCCATCAAATTATCTCTAGTGTTACTTTGTTCTGCTATTTCTGACAGTGGCTAAACTGTCCTATAGGCCTGTGTGTCAGGAGTGCTGTAGACCTGTTTTCCTCTCTTTCAGTCAGTTATGGGAACAGAGTGTTCTGCTTTCGGGCGTGTAGTTTTTCCTTTCTACAGGTCTTCAGCTGTTCCTGTGGACCTGTGCCTTGAGTTCACCAGGCAGGTCACTTGCAGCAGAAAAGTTGGTCTTACCTGTGGTCCCGAGGCTCAAGTTCGCTCTCGGGGTGCTGCCCACGGGCTCTCCGCGGTGGCAGCAACCAGGAAGATCTGCGCCGCCCCTTCCGGGAGCCTCCGTGCACCAGGGTTCCAGATGGATTTTGGTGTTTTCCTCTGGAATCAGTAATGTGTGCAGAGAGCAGTCTCTTCTGGTTTCGCAGGCGTGTCTGCCTCTCTGAAGGTTTAGCTCTCCCTCCCAGGGGATTTGGGTGCAGAGAACTGTTTATCCGGTCTGTTTCCTTCAGGTTCCAGCGGTGTCTCAGGCAGGGCTCCTGCTGCTCCTGGGCCCTCCCCCACAGGAACCCAGAGGCCTTGTACAGTTTCCTCTTCTGCCAGGGATGTGGGCAGGGGTGGGCAGTGTTGGTGGTCTCTTCCGCTCTGCAGCCTCAGGAGTGCCCACCTGACCAGGCGGTAAGGTCTCTCTCCCACGGGGTCTGGGAGCAGAGAGCTGCTGCGGGCCGGGATCCGCGGGTGTGGGACTTCCCGTAGTCTTCCTTTCTAAGCAGTATCAGTAACTACTGTGGCTACATAAACTTAATTCCCTGGTTTTATGTACCAAAACCCACCTCCCTTTTTCTGCTTAGTGATGTAATCAAGAAGGTGGCTTCTCTGTTGTTTCACAGTTGCTCTCTAGAGAGAGCTCTGAGGATTCCATCCATGTAAGGTTATTCTCCCATTTTGCTTTTCAGTTTCCTCCATTAAAATATTAAGTAGACTCTTGAGGGATAGCTGAGTTGGTAAAAATGTTTTCCACAAAAGCACAAGCGCCTGAGTCTGAATTCCTAGACTCCACAGGTAACCTGGATGTGGTAGTGTGTCTGAAATTCCAGCATTCTGGTGGAGGTGGGAGGAGGGGTGAGTTCACAGGCCAGCTAGTCTGTGGCACACGGCATGGAAACAACGTAGAGCCCCATCCCAAACAAGGTGGATGGTGGGGATGGTCACCTAGGACAGTCTTCGACTTCACACACATGCCTAGTATGTGTGTGTCTGCAGTCGCAAACATGACCATTCGCATAGAGTCACACACGTCATACACAGATACACAAAACATGTTACTAATGAAAAATTCTAATAGTTCCCATAAGATTACGCCCACCCTTGCACTCAGAGACAGAGGGCTCTTTCGGTATCAACTTTGAGAACCCAGTCAGGTGGTGGTTGTTGAGCTGTGGGAGTTGAAATGTGTAAAGAGGACCACTCAGCTTTTTGTTAGAAAATATCGTACATGAAAAGGCCTAGGGAATTGTCTTTCTGAGAATTTTAGACTTTATACAGCTCATATATCTAAGCTCCTGGTGTATTTCTGTGCATTTTGTTGTTGTTTGGTTCCTATTGAGACCTTTTGGAGTTAATGCTACTGTAAAACTCTGAAAATACCCTAACACAGCAACCATGTCTTCATAAAACAATTGTGCACGTGTGTGAAGTGTGCGTGTGTTTGCATACATGTGGAGACTTTATTAGATGCCATTTACCTTGTTTTTCTTTTCTTTTTTTTTTTTTTTTTTTTTTACTTTTGTGGGGTCTTGGGCTTGGGGTAAGATCTCACTGTGTAGCTCTGGCTGACTTGGAAGCCTTTAATGCAGACCGAGGCTGGCCTCAAACTCACATAAACCCGCCTGCCTTTCCCTCCTGAGTGATGGGATTAAAGGAGCCAGCCACCATGCCTGGCTATTCCTTGTTTCTCTTAGAACAGGATCTGTCTCTGGTCTAGGATTTGCCTATTAGTCCAGCAGGCCTGAGAGCCCAGGAATGTTAATTACCTGTGGTAATTGGTACTCAGGGAAACTGGTCTTGTATTAGGTCATTCCACTGCTCTACTCTGGGCAGTAGGGGTCTTTTCAACCCAAGATGTCTCTGTGCTGTATCAGGTACCACTGTGGAGCCCATCTGCTGTCTAACCGATGGGCCCATCAACTGTGTGGGTGTTTCCTTCCTTTACTTCACCTGGCCTTGCAGAGGCTGCTCGTAATAACCACAGTTAACTTCTCCATTTTCTCCCTTAAAGTACTCAGAATAAGACAGATTGGTGCCTGTTTCCCGGATTAGATGCTGACTCATACAGCACCCTACAGCCTAGTGACAGTGGCAGCCACTGTGATGAAATAGAATGGAAACCAACAATGTCCTTTTCCCCCCCTCCTAGACAAAGTCTCACTGTGTCACCCTAGCTGGTCTGGAACTCTCTGTATAGACCAGGCTCATCTGCTGCCTCTGCCTCCTGTATGCTGGGGCTAAAGGTGTGTTCCACCACACCTGACGAACTCACTTCTTGATTTAAAAAGCAAGACAATGGTGGGCCTTAAACAACCTTTGCGTCTCTTCTAACTTAAAGGAGGAGCAGTTCTTCTTAACAAGCATTTCCTCCTGGGCTGATCAGATGACTCAGCAGGTGTCTGCCACCATGCCTGATGGCCATACTTTAATCACCGGAACACACTTTAGGAGAAAACCAGTTCTCTGCACTGTCCTCTGCCCTCCACACACATAGCTACCTATGCAAAATCATAGTTGATTTTTGGAACTAATTAATTTTCCTGCCCCCACAGAGCTAATAAATAGGAAGCACTTATTAAAGTATTTGATCATAGTGAAATGTCTTAAATGACATCATTAAGTTTGCAATTATGTTCTATGCGCTCTAAATGATCAAGTATTGCTTGTAGTATTTAAAATAATCAGGGTAAGTGCAATTTACTTGAATAATTACCTGGGCCTTGAGAATCTCAGATTAACTGGATACAAGCAATGTGTGCTAAATGGGCTGGGAAAGACAAAGACTACTGAAGGTCAAACTGATGCTGGCATGAACAATGTGACCTTTCTTTGGTGGCATTCACCTTGTGGAGAAGGCAGATTGTCTCTCTGCCCTTGACTTTACCAGTAGCTAGACCAGCTGCCCAGTGAACCCCAAGGAGCTGGTTGTCTCTACCTCTCAAGCACCCAGACTGCAAGAACATGCCACCACATCTTACATGGGTGTGGGGATCAAACTCAGCAAGGACATTGACAATTAAATTATCTTCCCAGCCCATTTAGCACTAGGCTAATTAAAATTAATTAGTTCCAAACAACCAAGTACCTTTGCCCTTGGTGAGTTGATGGAGTCTCGCTAGTTGATCAGATAAAGTATACTAACTTGGAGATGGGAAAGTGATGCCCTTTTTCCTCTGCCAGAACAGGCTGAGTGGTTGACTGTTCTTCATTGTCACAGTGTTGTCAGAGCCACAGTCTTGCTCCCGTGTCAGCATCCGTGTGGAGAATGTGGAATGATGAGTGGTCTGCTGTGGGAATTAGATGTTTACCCCAAGATCTGAGGCAGGCGGATTGCAGTCAAAATGACTGTGTCCTTTGCCTCCTGTGGAAAGAAGACCGTAATCACCCTGGAAGCCTCCATTTCACAGGACTCGGTTTCATTATTGCTTGTCATATTGCTTGTACCACGAAAAAAGTGTGGCGAAGAGGACAAATGTACAGTTGCCCTCTAACTCTTGAAACTGGTCAGTCATCCAAACGCTTCTGTTAATTTTTTACATTGCTTTGTGCCTTTGTTATAGTTTTGAAGTATTTGGGTGTGGCAAGAAGCCCAGTTTTTCCAGAAGCAGTTTCATACAGACCATGACTTTGTGCGGCTTCGAATTCTGTCTCTTCAATTATTAAGTTCTAAGCTCTGCGTGACATTATTTTCCCAATTTTACACTATATTTAGAAATATTAATTCTCACATTCTAAAATGAACTAGGCTAGAGATAAAATCGTTCAGGTCCCCCATTTAAAGACGTTGCCTGGCCCCTTTGGCCTTGGAGCCTGCGCTGGCTTCCAACCTGTGTCAGCTCTGTCCCTAACTAGACAGTGCTGGCTGTGCCGCTGGGGGTAGACTCAATATGGCTGCCTGCTGGCTGTGGTACTGGGTGTCCCGCTGGGTGTGGTGCTGGCTGTGCTGCTGGGTGTGCTGCCTGCTGGGCCATCTGCTACCCCACGTAAGTTATTTTCAATTTATCAGAGTAGTTAAGAGAATACATGAATCACACTGTTTGCATACTAGAAAGTAGACTCAAATATGGCTGGTTCTAGGTTCCCTGGTTACGTATTCAGTGTGGGGCTGTGCATGACTACCTCAGCGCATGTCGGGAGGGCAAGTGGAGTCGGCTTATGGAAGTGAGTTCTTTCCTTCACCATGTGAGCCCTTGAAAAGAGACTCATGCCCATCATGTGTGCTGACGTGAGCGTCTTGCTGACCCTAGGTGCCTTTTTCTAAGATATCCTCTTTTATAGAAACATTGGTACATTGTGCCCAGTGTAGGGGGGAGGGCGGTGTCTGCCAGACTCTGTTAGCCGGTGCTCTTTAGAACCATGGGGACACATCCTGTTGGTGAAAGTGCTTGCTGTGCAAGTGGATGACTTGAGTTCAGATCCCCAGAAACCATACAAAGCTGGAATGATAGCACGTATCTGTGTTCTTGACATTTCCACAGCGAGATGGAAGGCAGAGTGGGAATCCCTGGAAGGTCCTGGGCCACCCAGCCTGGTGTGTGCAGTGGAGACAAGAGACCCTGTCTCACGGTGAAAGGCAATGACTGACACCAAGACTGTCCCTCTGATTTCCACACCTGTGCCAACACACACACACACACACACACACACACACACACACACACACCAACATTCATTCATATGGAAATGCATGCATAATCACACACACAGGACAGTATTTCATAGGAAATGCATATATAAAAATACCTCCCCCCACAGAGACAGAGACAGAGACAGAGACAGAGATTGAGACAGAGAGACAGAGAGACAGAGAGACAGAGAGACAGAGAGACAGGGGCGTGGGGGAGGTATGTTCCACCATCACCATGGAACACAAGAATGAGAAATGGTTCTCAGTTCTCCCAAGGTTGATGTCATGACTTGCATGAGCCTAGTTGTGTAAAAGAGAAAGTAATTTATTTCTTGTCACCACTTACTGCATAAAATCACATTTCTGTCCCAGTATCTTCACTTAAAAAGCCCATTTGCAGCATACGTCGGGAAGCAATTCCGTTTTCACTGTGACTGTTTTAGAGTTCCTCTAGGGAAGGAGTCTGTGACTTCCACCACTGACTGTGTGTGGAGCACAGGGAGGCGGTTTTACCGGTTTTTCTTTGAGCCCCAGATTGCAGAACTGCTGATTTCAAAACAGGCTTCTCTTTTAGAAGGGAGATAATTTTTCAGAGGAGATTTAGAGCATGTATTAAAGACACTATTGTCAGAAAAAAATGATATGCGATCTCCACCCTTGCTCAAAGGGCATAAACTTGAATATTTTTTTCTCTTTTTTTATTGGATATATTTCTTTATTTACATTTCAAATGTTATTCCCTTTCCCAGTTTCCTGTCCATAACCCCCCCATTCCCTCCCCCTCCCCCATAAGGGTGTTCCCCCTTTACCCCCACCCCCGACAATCCTCTGCACTGGGGGTCCAACCTTGGCAGGACCAGGGGCTTCCCCTTCCACTGGTGCTCTTTCTAGGATATTCATTGCTACCTATGAGGTCAGAGTCCAGGGTCAGTCCATGTATATAGTCTTTAGGTAGTGGCTTAGTCCCTGGAAGCTCTGGTTGGTTGGTATTGTTGTTCTTATGGGGTTACAAGCCCCTTCGGCTCTTTCAATCCTTTCTCTAATTCCCCCAATGGGGATCCCGTTCTCAGTTCAGTGGTTTGATGCTAGCATTTGCCTCTGTATTTGACATGCTCTGGCTGTGTCTTTCAGGAGAGATCTATATCTGTTCCCTTTCAGCATGCAAACCTGATTATTTTTAAGAATGTCTTTGTAAATTCAGCTAACCCTACATTCGTGTACACACACACACACACACACACACACACACACACACACACACACACACCAGCATTCTCTAAAAGAGACTCCATCCCCAAACAATGTTTAGAATTTTCCTGGCCTGTGATAGAGTTAAGTGCCTTGTCTGACTCTATTTTATTTTATTTTATTTTTTTTGGTGATGATCTTCAGAGTCACATTGAGGCAATCTTCCTGGATGCATGTGGACACCCTGTAGACCTCCTAACTCCTGGCAGAGTCTTCCATCCAACAGAGATCCAGCCAGAAGTACCTTACTGTGCAGAATCTTGCAGCTCCAGTTGTCACAGTTCCCTCTAATTCCAGAAAAGCTAACAGAAAGGCAGTCCTAACCAATAAAAACAATATCAGCTATAAATTCTGACTAGGCAGCTCTTCAGGATCTGACCATGAAAGAAAATTTGTCGGTGATATTTCCAAAGTTTAGAGTGCAGTGGGATGCATTCTACCTAAAAAGAATCCCGTGAGTCACATATCGAATCAGGTATTCCACAGTGACCACAGAGAGGTAATCTGTATCAGTTACTGATTCTGGGACAGCACAGCCTGGAACTGAAGACTGGGGAGACCAGAGATCAGCACTTGATTCCTGGGATACGTGTGTCCCTGGGTCTTCAGCAGTGATGGTTGTTTCTAACATCGAGCTTCAGCATTAAACACAGCACAGTAGAAGACTCCATTAATTCTAGATGTAAAGGAACCAGAGTTTAGAAGACCTGAGGTATAGGAAGCTAGGAATTTTTGGGGATGAGGATATGATGGCTCCTACCTTGCTGGCCTGTGTGAGTCACTAA
This sequence comes from Rattus rattus, assembly GCF_011064425.1. Classification (NCBI taxonomy): domain Eukaryota; kingdom Metazoa; phylum Chordata; class Mammalia; order Rodentia; family Muridae; genus Rattus; species Rattus rattus. The sequence continues at coordinate 122,626,205 of NC_046157.1, forward strand.
GGAAGGTAACATTGTTACTCCAGTTGCTGGCCTGTGTGAGTCACTAAGGAAGGTAACATTGTTACTCCAGTTGCTGGCCTGTGTGAGTCACTAAGGAAGGTAACATTGTTACTCCAGCTGCCAGGAGACTCTGTTTGATATAGTCCTGGTTCTAAGAAACTAAACAGAACTCCCCAATCCTGTGCATGTCTGTGTGTCCGTCTGTGACTTACAGACACATACAAAGTTAATAGGCATTTTTACTTGTAGAGTATAAGATAATAGTACAATTCGGTGGGTCTGAGATGGAGTTTTTCGGTAGGTTAACAAATGAGCAAATTAGAGCTTTTCGTATTACGGAACAAAAGTTAGTGACTTGGGAGTTTTAGATTTGTTTTTATCTGTGCTGACGGGTGAGAAAGAGAAGCTAAGTCAGAACAAGTCCAGCACCAGTGACTCTTCTTTGTTACGTGTGCAAACTGGAGCATTTTGAAATTAAAATAAGAGCGATTCTTGGCTGGTCTTGTCTCTTCAAGTCCAGTCTGTACATGGAAGACATATAAGCCATATTTTGTAAGTACAGTTCATAATGATAGGCATCAGAAGGGAAAGAAATAAAATACAAGACATTGTTTACATTCTCTTAGGTGCCCCCCTCTCGTGTGTGTGTGTGTGTGTGTGTGTGTGTGTGTGTGTGTGTGTGTGTGTGTGTGTGTGTGTATACATGCCTGTAGGTAGGTTAGAGGGCAACTTTAACTGCTGGTTCTCAGTTGCTGTTTTTTTTGTTTGTTTGTTTTTTGGTGGTTTTTTTTTTTTTTTTTTTTTGACAGATTCTCCTTGTGGCCTGGAACTCACCAGGTGAACCAGTCTCACTGACTGGTGGAAGAGCGTCTGCTTGCCTCTGCCTCCCTAGTACTGGGATTATAACTGGAAGTGGGGGTTGCCACTCCTAGTATTTTGTTTTTATATGGGTTCTGGGGATTAAATTTAGGTCATGTTTCCATGGAGAGCCTTTTAACAATCAAGCTATCAACCCAGCCTCCTTAGTACCATTCTGTAAGGCCTTGGGAATATAATATAAACATTGAATCTCTGTGATGGCTTACATACAGCATGATTGTAATTATAGCTATTATTTTTTTTATGTGGGTTGATTTCTGTTTTTCAATTTCTTTTTAATTCTCCCTCCGAAGAAATCAGTATACATCAGAAAAGCTTCTTGGAGTTATTTCAAGTTTAGAATATTACCACTAAAGTGTACGGAGTAAAGTCTGAAAACAAGTAGAAGAATTTGTGATTGGGACTCAAAAGGAAGTAATTTGACTCATGTCCTTTGAAAGAGCATCTTTGCAAAAATATGTATTTGTATAATATATCCTAGCCCCCACGCTGACTTATTATAAGGGTCCACTTGTAACCCATCTATTCATAGCTCACAACAAAAGGCCACTGTTCCAAGAACAAAAACAAATCGTTGGTTTACAGTTATTAGCGTTCTATTCTCTTCCACCTTCAGGGTTGATGAGACACTCGGAGGCTTAAAGACAGCAGGATTGACTTGTTACACGACCCAAGCTTTCTGACTGTGGCTACACACCAAGGTGTTAGCCAAGGTGTGCACTAGACAAGCATGAAGACTGCACAAGCCTACAAGTTCTCTGTTTACACAATCACAGTGAGACTCATCTAGAATTACATAAACGGTAAAGAAATACACATATATGAAAGAAACAGGGGGGCATTTATGTTTACTATCCTCTTCTTACAGTAAAAAGCAGAACAGTGGCATTCAGTATGGTGTAGTCATAAGAAGGAATTGCGTGCAAGAGGTAGACTATGTCAGTATAGAAGGCTCTCAAAACACTGAGACAAAATTAAGTGGGTAAATATCTGAATGATGTGCTTTGCTACATTTAATAGATTCTAACAACACATAAATATTAAAAGTCAAACATTTTATGGATAAACAAACATATTTAGAAAAATACTGAATGAAGAGATGCAGAATATATTCTAATTGTTATAAGACTTGGATTTGTTTTTGAGGAAAAGGGAGAAGAGAAAACCCATGCTGTATGACAATAAAGTGGGTCCTGAGTTTCCATTTCTTGGTGCTCAGTGTTCTTTGCATTTTCTTTTGTTTGTATTTCCTATTGGAAAAATAGTTTGAATGCCTCACCTTATAGTGGACTTCTATGACCATTCTACTATTGAATACCCAAATGTATGTGTGTAAGTCATTGTAGCTGTGTCTTAAAGTGGCATACCCTTCCAAATATATCAGGTACACACTAAGAATTTTTATACTTACTATGTTTATTACTACATTTCCCCTAAATAACATAAGCTTAAATTATTTAAAAATTTGCTTTCTGTTATTACTATAGCCTCTGGCTCTATTTTTTTTTTTTTTATTTAATGGTGAGGCTTGGTCATACTTACATATCTAATTAAGAATTTATGTTCTGAGAACTGAAAGCCAGTTGCCAAGGAGTGCTGACACAACTGAGAGCAGACGTAAGACTAACTCTTTTGCTCTGAGCAACCTGCCTAGAGGCCTCAGAACACACAAACCCAGGAACAGTCTGGGACAGGACCCTTCCGGTTTCTGCCTGCACCCAGAGCTGACCCGGTCCCACAGCTGTCTTTACCCAGATCCATGAGTGTAAGAAAACAGGTGTACAGGAGTGCTAACACACAGGCTTACAGGAGAGTCAAGCTGCTGTCAGAGACAGCAAGCCCACATATACATAGAAGCTGAACAACACTACTCAACGGTAACTTGGTCAAGGAAGAAATAAAGAAATTAAAGGCTTTTTAGAAGTTAATGAAAATGAAGGCAAACCATACCCAAACTTATGGGACACAATGGAAACAGTGCTAAGAGGAAAACTCATAGCTCTGAGTGCCTCCAGAAAGAAATTGGAGAGAGCATACATTAGTCATCAGGGAAATGCAAATCAAAACAACACTGAGATTCCACCTCATACCAGTTAGAGTGGTTTAGATAAAAAACTCAGGTGACAATAGACGCTGGCAAGGATGTGGAGAAAGAGGTACACTCCTCCATTGCTGGTGGGATTGCAAGTTGGTACAACCATTCTGGAAATCAGTCTGGAGGTTCCTTAGAAAATTGGACATTGTACCAACGGAGGACCCAGCTATACCTCTCCTGGGCATATACCCAAAAGGTACTCAAACATATAACAAAGACACGTGCTCCACTGTGTTCATAGCAGCTTTATTTATAATAGCCAGAAGCTGGAAAGAACCCAGATGCCCTTCAACAGAGGAATGGATACAGAAAATGTACATCTACACAATGGAGTACTACTCAGCTATCAAAAACAATGACTTCATGAAATTCATGACAAATGGCTGGAACTAGAAAATATCATCCTGAATGAGATAACCCAGTCACAAAACAAAACAAAACAAAACAAAACAAAACAAAACAAAACCATACATGCTCACTGATAAGTGGACATTAGCTCAAAAGCTCGAATTACCCAAGATACAATCCATAGACCACATGAAGCTCAAGAAGAAGGATGACCAAAGTGCAGATGCTTCAGTCCTTCTCAAAAGGAGGAATAAAAGTATTCATAGGAGGAGATATGATGACAAAGTTTGGAGCAGAGTCTGAGGGAATGACAATTCAGAGCCTGCCCCACCTGGAGATCCATCAAACATAGACGATATTTATGAAGCCAAGAAGTGCATGCTGACAGGAGCCTGATTTAACTGTCTCCCGAGAAGCTCAGACAAAGCATGACAAATACAGAGGTGAATGCTGGCAGCCAACCATTGAACTGAGAATGGGGTCCCCACAGGAGGAAGTAGAGAAAGGATTGAAGGAGGTGAAGGGACTTGCAATCCCATAAGAACAACAATACCAACCAACCAGAGCTCCCAGGGACTAAACCTCTATGCAAGGAGTACCCATGGACAGAGTCATGGATCCCGCTGCATATGTAGCAGAGGATGGCTTTGTTGAGCATGGGATGAGAAATCCTTGGTCCTGCCAAGGCTGGACTCCCCAGTATAGGAGAATGTCAGGTCGGGAAGGGGGGGGATGGTTGGGGAGAGGGAACACCCTCATAGAAGAAGGGGGAAGGAGATGGGAATCAGGAAAGGGAATAACATTTGAAATGTAAAGAAAACAATATCTTGTAAAAAATAAAAGAAAATTACCAAGCCTAGAAAAAAAAATAAGAATGTATGTTCTACTATGTCCACCTACAACAGTACTAACTTGAGTAGTAACTATAGTTCTTTTTTATAAAAGGCAATGGGGTTGTGTGGGGCTATTGAGAATGTGAAAGGACCCAGGCTTGATCACTAGAACAGGGGTGAGGTAGAGTAAGAAGTGTGTGTGTTTGGTGGGCGGGGGGAGTAAAGCTCACGTGAGGATAGGAAAAAGCCAATTAATGTACAGTCTGAACAGCTCTGTGATTACTTGATTCCTTCAGTGTCAGTCTGCTTATTAGATAAACCAGAAGCCTAAGTCATTTAACTACTCATATGTCTACATATCCATGGAAAGATTTAGAGAGCTGCAAGTATGTAATTTAAAAGAGAAGAAATTCCTAGAAGCCTTTTGTTTGTAATATCTCTCTCCAAAGCCTTTTTCACCTAAGGAAGAAATAAAACCATAATTCCTTCTCTTTTTTATTGATAGTTTATGTATTTACATTTCAAATGTTTTCCCTTTCCCAGTTCCTCCCTCACCCATCCCCCATTACCTTTGTTTCTATGATATGATACTCCCCCTCCCACTCAACCACTCCCAACTCAACACCCTAGAATTTCCCTACACTGGGGAAAAGAGCCTTCACAGGACCATGGGCTTCTCCTCCTATTGATGCCAGACAATGCCACCCTCTGCTACATATGTGGCTGGAGTCATGGGTACCTCCCTGTGTGATCTTTGTTTCATGGTTTAGTCTCTAGGAGCTCTGGAGGGGGGGTCTAGTTGATTGATACTGGGGTTGCATATCCCTTCAGCTCCTACAGTCCTTTATCTCCTCCATTGGGGTCACTGTGCTCAGTCTGATGGTTTTCTGCAAGCATCCTCATCTATATCAATAAGGTTCTGGTAGAGCCTCTCAGGAGACATCCATATCAGGCTCCTGTCAGCAAGCACTTCTTGGCATTAGCAATATTGCCTGGGTTTGGTGGCTGCATCTGGGACAGATGGCATTTCCTTCAGTCTGTGCTCCGCTCATTGCGCCTGTATTTCCTCCTGGGAGTATTTTGTTCACCTTTCTAAGAAGGACTGAAGCATCCACACTTTGGTCTTCCTTCTTCTTGATCCTCATATGATCTGTGAAATGTTTCCTGGGTATTCCAAGCTTTGAGGTAATATCCAATTATCAGTAAATACATACCATGTGTGTTCTTTTTTGTGACCTCACTCAAGATGATATTTTCCAGTTCCATCCATTTGCCTATGAATTTCATAAAGTCATTATTTTTGATAGCTGAGTAATATTCCATTGTGTAGATGTACCACATTTTCTGTATCCATTCCTCTGTTGAAGGGCATCTGGGTTCTTTCCAGCTTCTGGCTATTATAAATAAGGCTGCTATGAACATAGTGGAGCATGTGTCCTTGTTGGAGCATCATTTGGGTACATGCCCAGGAGTGGGATAGCTGGGTCCTCAAGTAGTACTATGTCCAATTTTCTGAGGAACCTCCAGACGAATTGTTGGTGTAAAATTATAAAAAATGGTTTTCTTTTACCCCCTCTAGATCCAGCACTGCAGTGCCCCAAGATATCTGATAGATATCTTGCCAGAAACACACATCCATGTTGGCCCAGGGTCTCTACAGCCACACACTCTCCCAAATTCTCCACAAGAGAACACAACACAACAACCTCTGATGCAATTGATAAGATAGAATTTCCCACCTAAACATACAAAGCCCTGTACACATCTATCCCTTAAGAATACTCATAACAACCTGCAAATACACAGAATGGAATCTTAACGTCAGCCTCCATGTTCTCCGCGGCTTCTCTTCCAGGCTCCTCCCCTTCCCTTCCAGGCTCCTCCCCTTCCCTTCCAGGCTCCTCCCCTTCCCTTCCAGGCTCCTCCTCTTCCCTCAGACTTTCTCCCGCCCATCCTTCCTTCTCAGCCAATGACAGGCCTCATTCTATCTTGCACCTGCCTCACCTGTATGACATCATCCCACATTTCACCCTTTTCATCTAATTTTTAAAAAAAAACAACTTTTCTCTCAAATATAAACTGAGCACAACTATTATCATTTTGTATTTCTGGCTTGGCAAAACTATTAGTCAGCCATTCTTCATAATTTGTCCTTTTCTGGGCAGTATTGGACTGCAGATGAAACAGGCAGTTTTGTCCAGTGGCTGCCTAGCCACAAAGTACTGCCTAACCTGGAGGTAGAGATGCTCAATTTCTTCGTTAAATCTGCCAAAGGGGAAGGTATGTCTCAACAAAAGATACCTTTAAGTCTCATATTTTGTGGATTTCTGAAGCTTTTGAAAAACCATCTATCTATATAATCTGTTAAGGTTGCCTTTTTTGTCATATTGACAATGTCTTTTTGTTCTTACAGAAGCTTTGTAATTTTAAGTCCATTTGTTGATTCTTGATCTTAGAGATAAGCTATTTTCCAGGACATTTTTTTCAGTGCTTTTTCTTTTTCCCCACTTTTCTTTTTATTTGTTTTCAGTGTATCTGGTTTTATGGAGATCATGGATATTTGGACTTGGACTTGAGTACAAGGTGATAAGAATGGATCGATTTGCATTCTTCTGCAAGCTGACTGCCAATTGAAGAAACACTATTTGTTGAAAATGCTGTCACCCTGTACAAAGCTTAAGTCCAAGTGGATCAAGGACCTCCACATCAAACCAGACACACTCAAACTAATAGAAGAAAACTAGGAAGCATCTGGAACATGGGCACTGGAAAAAATTTCCTGAACAAAACACCAATGGCTTATGCCTAAGATCAAGAATCGACAAATGGGATCTCATAAAACTGCAAAGCTTCTGTAAGGCAAAGGACACTGTGGTTAGGACAAAACGGCAACCAACAGATTGGGAAAAGATCTTTACCAATCCTACAACAGATACAGGGCTTATATCCAAAATATACAAAGAACTGAAGAAGTTAGACAGCAAGGAGACAAATAACCCTATTAAAAAATGGGGTTCAGAGCTAAACAGAGAATTCACAGCTGAGGAATGCCGAATGGCTGAGAAACACCCAAAGAAATGTTCAACATCGTTAGTCATAAGGAAATGCAAATCAAAAACAACCCTGAGATTTCACCTCACACCAGTGAGAATGGCTAAGATCAAAAACTCAGGTGACAGCAAATGCTGGCAGGATGTGGAGAAAGGGAACACTCCTCCATTGTTGGTGGGGTTGCTAGACTGCTACAACCATTCTGGAAATCAGTCTGGAGGTTCCTCAGAAAATTGGACATTGAACTGCCTGAGGATCCAGCTATACCTCTCCTGGGCATATACCCAAAAGATGCCCCAACATATAAAAAAGACACGTGCTCCACTATGTTCATCGCAGCCTTATTTATAATAGCCAGAAGCTGGAAAGAACCCAGATGCCCTTCAAAAGAGGAATGGATACAGAAAATGTGGTACATCTACACAATGGAATATTACTCAGCTATCAAAAACAATGACTTTATGAAATTCGTAGGCAAATGGTTGGAACTGGAAAATATCATCCTGAGTGAGCTAACCCAATCACAGAAAGACATACATGGTATGTACTCATTGATAAGTGGCTATTAGCCCAAATGCTTGAGTTACCCTAGATGCCTAGAACAAATGAAACTCAAGACGGATGATCAAAATGTGAGTGCAGATCGCTCATGAGAGACACAGCCAGAATACAGCAAATACAGAGGCGTATGCCAGCAGGAAACCACTGAACTGAGAACGGGACCCTGTTGAAGGAATCAGAGAAAGAACTGGAAGAGCTTGAAGGAGCTCGAGACCCCATATGTACAGCAATGCCAACCAACCAGAGCTTCCAGGACTAAGCCACTACCAAAGACTATATATGGACTGACCCTGGACTCTGACCTCGTAGGGGTTGCAATGAATATCCTAGTAAGAGCACCAGTGGAAGGGGGTTCCTGGGTCCTGCTAAGACTGAACCCCCAGTGAACTAGACTGTTGGGGAGAGGGCAGCAATGGGGGAGAGTTGGGAGGGAAACCCCATAGGAAGGGAGGGGAGGGGATGCTTGCCCGAAACCGGAAAGGGAATAACATTCAAATGTATATAAGAAATACTCAAGTTAATAATAAAAAAAAAAAAAAAGAAAATGCTGTTTTTCCCCCTACTGGATGGTTTTAGCTCCTTTGTAAAAGATCAAGGGACCCTAAGTATATGGGTTCATTTCTGGGTCTTCAATTCTATTCCGTTGATCTACCTGCCTGTCTGTGTACCAATACCATAGAGTTTTTATTTTATCAATACAGCTTGAGGTTGGGGATCGTGATTCCCCAGGTAGTTCTTTTATTGTTGAGAGTACTTTTAGCTATCCTGGCTTTTTTGTTATTCCACATGAATTAGCAAATTGCTCTTTTCAACTCTGAAGAATTAAGTTGGAATTTTGATAGGGATTACATTGAATCTGTACATTTCTTTAAGGAAGATGGCAATTTTTACTATATTATTTCTGCCAATCCATGAACATGGAAGATCTTTTCATTTTCTGAGATCTTCTTCAATTTTTTTTTCCTCACAGTCTTGAAGTTCTTGTCATACAGATCTTTTACTTGCTTGGCTACAGTCACATCAAGGTATTTTATATTATTTGTGACTCTTGTGAAGGGTGTTGTTTCCCTAACTTTTTTCTCAGTCTGTTTATTCTTTGAGTAGAGAAGGGTTACCGATATGTTTGAGTTAATTTTATATCCAGCCACATAGTTTAAGTTGTTTATCAGGTTGAGTAGTTCTCTGGTGGAACTTTTGGGGTCAATCAAGTATACTATCATATCATCTGCAAATAGTGATATTTTGACTTCTTCCTTTACAATTTGTATCCCAATAAGAGGAAATCTTTTGTTGTCTAATTACTCTGGCTAGGACTTCGAGTATTGAATAGGTAGAGAGAGTGGGCAGCCTTGTCTAGCCCCTGATTTTAGTGGGATTGCTTCAAGTTTCTCTCTATTTAGTTTGATGTTGGCTACTAGTTTGTTGTATATTGCTTTTACTATGTCTAGGTATGGGCCTTGAATTCATGATCTTTCCAGGACTTTTAACATGAAAGGGTGCTGAATTTTTGTCAAATGCTTTCTCAGCATGTAAAAAGATGATCATATAGGTTTTTCTTTTCATTTTGTTTATGTAGTGGATTACATTGATGGATTTCTGTATATTGAACCATTCCTGCATCCCTGGGATGAAGCCTACTTGCTCATGGTAAATGATGGTTTTGATGTGTTCTTGGATTTGGTTTGCAAGAATTTTATTGAGTATGTTTGCATTGATACGCATGAGGGAAATTAGTCTGAATTTCTTCTTCTTTGTAGGGTCTTTGTGTGGTGTAGGTATAAGCATAATTATAGTTCAAAGAATGAATTGAGTACTGTTCCTTCCATTTCTATTTTGTGGAATAGTATGAAGAGTATTGTTATGAGGTCTTCTATGAAGGTCTGATAGAATTCTGCATTAAACCCATCTGGTCCTGGGTTTTTTTTGGTTGGGAGACTTTTAATGACTGCTTCTACTTCTTTAGGGGTTATGGGACAGTTTAGATGCTTTATGTGATCCTGATTTAACTTTGGTTCCTGGTATCTGTCTAGGAAATTACCATTTCATCCAGATTTTCCAGTTTTGTTGAGTGTAGTCTTTTATAGTAGGATTTGATGATGTTTTCAGTTTCCTCGGTTCCTATTGTTATGTCTACTTTTTCTTTTCTGATTTTGTTAATTTGGATACTGCCTATGACCTTTGGTTAGTCTGGCTAAGGGTTAATCCATCTTGTTGATTTTCTCATAGAACCAGCTCCTGGTTTTGTTGATTCTTTGTATAGTTCTTTTGGTTTCTACTTGGTTGATATCAGCCCTGTGTTTAATTATTTCATGCTGTTTAGCCCTCTTCAGTGTATTTGCTTCTTTTTGTTCTAGAGCTTTCAAGTGTTCTGTAAAGCTGCTAGTGTAGGTTCTCTCCAGTTTCTTTTTGGAGGTCCTCAGAGCTATGTGTTTTCAGCTTAGCACTGTTTTCCCTGTGTCCCATAAGTTTAGGTATGCTGTGCCTTCATTTTCGTTAGATTCTATGAAGTTTTAAATTTCTGTCTTTAGTTTTAATTGACCAGGTTATCATTGCGTAGAGCATTGTTCAGCTTCCACGTGTTTGTGGGCTTTCTGTTGCTTTGCTATTACTGAAGATCAGCCTTAGGCCTTGGTGGTCTGAAGGGTACATGGGATTATTCCAATTTTCTTGTCTCTCTTGAGGCCTGTTCTGTGACCGATTATATGGTCAGTTTTGGAGAAGGTACTATGAGGTGCTGAGAAGAAGGCATATTCTTTTGTTTTAGGATGAAATGTTCTATAAATATTTGTTATATTTATTTGGTTCATAACTTCTTTTAGTTTCTCTATGTCTCTGCTTAGTTTCTGTTTCCATGATCTGTCCATTGATGAGAGTGGGGAGTTGAAATCTCATACTATCTCATACTATTATTGTGTGTGGTGCAATATATGCTTTGGCCTTTAGTAAACCTTCTTCTTTTTTTTTTTTTTTTTCTTTTTTTTGGAGCTGGGGACCGAGACAGTGCCTTGCGCTTCCCTAGGCAGCGCTCTACCACTGAAAACCCCAAGCCCCTAGTAAACCTTCTTTTATGAACATTGGTGCACTTGTATCTGGAGCATAGATGTTCAGAATTGAGAGTTTATCTTGGTAGATTTTTCTTTGACGAATATGATGTGTCCTTCCTTATCTTTTTTTGATACTTTTGCTTTAAAGTCTATTTTATTCTATATTAATATGGGTACTCCAGCTTGTTTCTTTTTTTTTTTTTTTTTTCTTTTTTTTTTTTTTTTTCCGGAGCTGGGGACCGAACCCAGGGCCTTTCGCTTTCTAGGCAAGCGCTCTACCACTGAGCTAAATCCCCCACCCCTCCAGCTTGTTTCTTGTGACCATTTGCTTGGAATTTTTTTCCCCAGCGTTTTACTCTGAGATAGTGTCTGACTTTGTTATTAAAGTGCATTTCCTGCATGCAGAGAAATGCTGGGTTCTGTTTATGTATCCAGTCAGTTTGCCTATGTCTGTTTACTGGGGGAATTGTATCCATTGATGTTAAGAGATATGAACAAACAGTGATTGTTGCTTCCTGTTGTTTTTGTTGTTAGAGGTGGAATTATGTTTTTTGTGGCTCTCTTCTTTTGGGTTTTTTGAAAGAAGATTACTTTCTTGCTTTTTCTAGGGTATAGTTTACCTCATTTTGTTGTAGTTTTTCATGTATTATCCTTTTTAGAGGTAGATTTGTGGCAAGATACTGTGTAAGTTAGTTTTGTCATAGAATATCTTGGTTTCTTCATCCATGTCAATTGAGAGTTTTGCTGGATATAGTAGCCTGGGCTGGCATTTGTGTTCTCTTAGGGTCTGTATGACATCTGTCCAGGACCTTCTAGCTTTCATATTCTCAGTTGAGGAGTCTGGTGTAATTCTGATAGGTCTGTCTTTATATGTTACTTGATCCTTTTCCCTTACTGCTTTTAATATTCTTTCTTTGCTTTGCGCATTTTGTCTTTTTCATTATTATGTGATGGGAGGAGTTTCTTTTCTGATCCAGTCTATTTGGAGTTTGTGTTGTCCTGTATTTCTTTAAGACAGTTATTTATGTCCTTCTTCAAGTCCTGTATCACCATCATGAGATGTGATTTTAAATCCAAATCTTGCTTTTCCAGTGTGTTGGGTATTGAGAACTTTCTGTGTGGGAGAACTGTGTTCTGATGATGCCATGTAGTCTTGGTTTCTGTTGCTTAGGTTCTTGAGCTTGCCTTTCACCATCTGGTTATCTCTAGTGTTAGTTGGTTTTGCTGTTTCTGACTGGAGCCTGTCCTTCTTTTGGGCCCGTGAGCCTTTGATCGTAGGAGTGTGAACACTCCTGAGAGACCAGCTCTGTCTGGGCAGCCTTAGCTCTGGGTGCAGATGGAGAATGGAAGGGCATAATTCATTCTTATTTCTGAACTATTAAGAACTATCCTTTGATGGCTTTCTACTGAAAACATGCCTGAAAGACTCTGTGACATGCACCAGTTATTAAATCTTCGCTTTCCTTGGAAAACAACACGCAGAATGTGGTTCAGGCATTAACACCAGAGGATGAACTGGTGTTTTGTTTATACTTCCTGGTTTCATGTCTTTGCACCATGTCTCTGTGTGTTGTGATTGCCTGTAGAGGTTGAGGGTGTGGGTGATAGACCGGTAGTCCAGTCCTGGGTTACCTCCATTGCTAGGCATTTTATTCCATTTCGGAAACTGAGACAGAGTGAAGTAGTTCAGCCTAGGCCTCACTACAGCTGCCAGTCCAAGCCCTAGGTGGTTGGGTAGTATGGCAGCCGTCGTGTTTGCTCTTACTTTTCTTGGTTTTGTGAGTTTCAAGTTCCTTGTTGGTGAAACTGGAGCAACTGTACCTGAGTTTACTGCATTTTTAAAAGCCAGTGAGATATGTACAGTATTGACTAAGCGCTCAGCTAGGAACAGGAAGTAGGATCATTACGGTTGTAAGTTCTCCCCTTGAGCAAATGTTTATTAACTACACAGTCTTGGCAGGCACTTTTGTAGATGCAAGCAAATATGCAGTATGTAATATGTCAGATGAACAGGCTTCTTGGACTAATGTTCTGTTGGAGTGGCAATAAAGAGTAAACATTATTTCAATTTCATGAACCACCCCTAATCAGCTAAGGCAAGGGAGTGGGTTTAGTTTGGGTAGGCTGGGTGTATGTGTGGGGGTGCTCTCTTCGAAGAAATGTCAGTCATCCTGAGTCCTTCACATTAAGATTTAGGGGACAAAGAAAATATAGAATGTGAATGGCCCAAGTGAGTAAAGTGGGCAGGAGTCCTGCATGGCTGGAGGATCTCAGGAACAGTGACAGTGTTCTTCTAAGGGGGATAGAATTTGAGCAGGGGATAATGTAAACAGTCTTTTCTTTCTTTGAAAAAATGTTTATGGGAAAACAGTATATCTGGGTGCATGTTGGTGTATATGTATATGTCTGTGCATGTATGCATTTGGGGACCAGAGGTTGACATCTGGTGCTAGGGCTACTCAGTGATTGGCTGACTGGTTGGCCAATGAGCATCAAGGATTCTCGGCTCTCTACCATACCTTTGAGCTGGGGTTACAGCTCACAGGACCATTCTTGGAGTTTACAAGGGTGCTGGGGAATCCAAACTCATGCTTTTGTGGCAGGCACTTTACCTTCTGAGCCTTCTCACTAGCCTCTTTTCTTGTTTGTTTGTTTGTTTGTTTGTTTGTTTTTAAAATAAAAATTACTTAAGTATTTATGGTGCTATACATCTAGAAAGGTCCATTTTACTACATTCTTTGGATTTTAGAGAACATATGAATTGCTCTTTTTTATTGAACTGTAAGTTTTGAGTGCTCTTAATTCAGTTGAAAAAATTTTTATCCTATTTAAACAGCATCAAGATTTCTGAATTTCCCTGTAATCTAGAGCATAAGTAAAATTTCAAAATTTGGTAACAATCTCTCATTGCAATAAAATATAATTATAGGATAAGAAAATGAGAAGAGGGGTGGCTGTGCTACCATTTGCATGCTTATTACATACAGTGCTTTGCAGAAATGTACTAAGTGCTTTACCAACAGGTGTTAGGTGCTGCTGTGTCCATTGAAGATGAGAGTTGTATTTGTTAAATGCCCATGATGACACGGCTCGTTAATAAATTGACAGTATGTATGTGTTAAAAATTATGAAGAATGGCTGACTAATAATTTTGCCAAGCCAGAAATACAAAATGATAATAATTGTGCTCAGTTTATATTTGAGAGAAAAGGTTTTTTTTTTTTTTTAATTAGACAAAAAGGGTAAAATGCGGGATGATGTCATACAGGTGAGGCAGGTGCAAGATAGAATGAGGCCTGTCATTGGCTGAGAAGGAAGGATGGGCGGGAGAAAGTTTGAGGGAAGGGGAGGAGCCTGGAAGGGAAGGGGAGGAGCCTGGAAGGGAAGGGGAGGAGCCTGGAAGGGAAGGGGAGGAGCCTGGAAGAGAAGCCGCGGAGAACATGGAGGCTGACGTTAAGATTCCATTCTGTGTATTTGCAGGTTGTTATGAGTATTCTTAAGGGATAGATGTGTACAGGGCTTTGTATGTTTAGGTGGGAAATTCTATCTTATCAATTACATCAGAGGTTGTTGTGTTGTGTTCTCTTGTGGAGAATTTGGGAGAGTGTGTGGCTGTAGAGACCCTGGGCCAACATGGATGTGTGTTTCTGGCAAGATGTCTATCAGATATCTTGGGGCACTGCAGTGCTGGATCTAGAGGGGGTAAAAGAAAACCATTTATTTTTTATAATTTTACAGTAACAATTAGTCTGGACGTTCCTCAGAAAATTGGCCATTGCACTACCTGAGGACCCAGCTATACCTCTCCTGAGCATATACCCAAAAGATGCCCCAACATATAACAATGACACATGCTCCACTATGTTCATAGCAGCCTTATTTATAATAGCCAGAAGTTGGAAAGAACCCAGATGCCCTTCAACAGAGGAATGGATACAGAAAATGTGGTACATCTACACAATGGAATATTACTCAGCTATCAAAAACAATGACTTTATGAAATTCATAGACAAATGTATGGAACTGGAAAATATCATCCTTAGTGAGGTAACCCAATCACAGAAAAACACACATGGTATGCACTCATTGATAAGTGGCTATTAGGCCAAATGCTTGAATTACCCTAGATGCATAGAACACATGAAACTCAAGAAGGGTGACCAAAATGCGAATGCTTCACTCCTTCTTTAAAAGGGGAACAAGAATACCCTTGGCAGGGAATAGGGAGGCAAAGTTTAGAACAGACAGAAGGAACACCCATTCAGAGCCTGCCCCACATGTGGCCCATACATATACAGCCACCCAATTAGACAAGATGGATGAGGCAAAGAAGTGCAGGCCGACAGGAGCCAGATGTGGATCCCTCCTGGGAGACACAGCCAGAATATAGCAAATACAGAGGCGAATGCCAGCAGCAAACCACTGAATTGAGAATAGGACCCCCGTTGAAGGAATCAGAGGAAGAACTGAAAAGAGCTTGAAGGGGCTCGAGACCCAATATGAACAACAATGCCAAGCAACCAGAGCTTCCAGGGACTAAGCCACTACCCAAAGACTATACATGGACTGACCCTGGACTCCAACCTCATAGGTAGCAATGAATATCCTAGTAAGATCACCAGTGGAAGGGGAAGCCCTGGGTCCTGCTAAGACTGAACCCCAGTGAAAGTGATTGTTGGGGGAGGGCGGCAATGGGGAGGGTGGGGGAGGGCACCCCATGGAGAAGGGGGAGGATTGGGGGATGTTTGCCGGAGGCGGGGAATAACATTCTAAATGTAAATAAAAATACTCAAGTTAATAAAAAAATAAAATATTAAAAAAAATAAAGTTGAAAAGAAATCTCAGTCACACTTTTAGTAAGTTTGTGGTTTTGTGACTTCGCGTTGGGACACTCTGATGGTTCTGGGTTCCTGGTGGATTATTGTTTGGACACCCTGAAAACCATCAGCCTTCAAAGCCCCACTCTCAACTCTCAATTTATAAGTTAGCATGGCAAGAATTTTGTTCCTGGGAGAGGATAGGGAGCTTATGGACAAGAAATTGAGAGTGACATTTGAAGTGTAAATAAAGAAATATCCAATACAAATTAAAAAAGACTTTTGTTCCTTATGGAACCCATTCTTACACTTTAGTCATCTTTGCTTCTTAGACTGAACAGTGTCTGCTACAACTTTCAAGTCTCAGGCGCCTTTGAGACAGAGTTGTACTGTGGAGGGCTGGCCTGTGTCTTCCCATGAACCGACCTGTTGATACTTGATCTGTCACTGGGATGCTGCCCGGGGATGAAACCTTTTCAGGTTATCAGGCTTCGATGAGGTCATGAGCACATGGGATTAGTGCTTATTAGACATGTGCTTGTGTGCTCATTTCTTTTCAAATTTGTTGGTTCACTTCCTCCCTGACTCTCTTCCTCCCCTCCTCTCCCCCTCTCTTCCTCCTACATTTTCTGTCCATTTCTCCCTTTCCCTCTCCCTCCCTGTTTCTTCCTCCTTCCTTCCTTATTTCTCTGTCTCATTTCCTAGAATGTGAGGAGACTGTGAATAGGAAGGCAGTCTTCTGCCAGATAGTAAGAGACTTGCCACCAAGTACAACCATGGGTCTCCAGAACTTAGGAATGAATGTCTGCTCTTTTACAACCCAGGTACCTTCTTAGGGCAGCCTGGACTAAATTTTATGCCTCTACATAGAGTCAGGAACAAAAGCCTGAACTGTATGTAAAGAAATTTCCAAATACTCTCACAGCCAGGGGATGTTGTAAAGGAACTCATGGCTCAGCATAGCAAAATAGCAAAGGAAGGAGTCCAGCAGTGGCAAACCTTTCTTCTTCTGCACGTGTATACCATCCTTTAGGACATGTGCATTGGTTTGGCAAACCTACTGTGCAAGCCTAAAACAAACAACCAATCAATCAAACAAACAAACATCAAACAAGACTTGTCCATAATCTCCCCTTGTTTGAGAGAAGAGTGAGATTTCAGATCAGGTCATCTGGTCATTTACACATGTCAGACATTATTGTCAGTGTTGCCACTATAGATGATATCGTGACTTCATTGTCATTAATCAAATCACTGATAATGACTGTGTCTATTTTCTTACTAAGTTATTACTACTAATTGTACTATTCTGGAGTTGTGTAGGATCTTTTAGAATCAATTTCAAATGTAGGCAGAACATGATAATACATACTTGTAAAATGAGATTTTAAAGGTCAAGGCAGAAGTGTGTGTGTGTGTGTGTGTGTGTGTGTGAGAGAGAGAGAGAGAGAGAGAGAGAGAGAGAGAGGAGGAGAGAGAGGAGGAAAATTGAGAGATTTCCCTAAAAGGTTAATGATGGGAGGAAGGGCTGGGATTAGATTTAAAGAGCAGGTCAAGTGCTCTGTGCTGAGTGCTCTGTGCTCTCTGTGGCTTGTTCTTAACTCCCTTCTTCTCTCACCATGAGCCTGTCCTTGATTTCTGTTACATAGCTAACAGGAGACTTTTAAGTACCATCTCTCAAAGCCAGCTGTCTGAAGGCAGCCGCCTTTTGGCCTTCAGGAAGCAGGGAACCCTTCCTCACCCTCTAGCCCGCCTCCATTGGAGAGATGCCTGTGGTGTCTCCAGCTTCCTCAGTGGAGATGGCCTCTGGGCTCCTTTCTTCCCAGAACACCATTTGCCTCTGGATAAGCTTTGTTTGCGATCCAGAATCTTGGACCGCTGCTGAGTGGCATTTGCTTTTCTACTTTTCTTCTGCCTGCTCTTCTCATTGATTCGTGAAAGTTTAAAATGTCAAAAGATTTTCCAAAGCCAACACAAATACACACCCAGCTTCTTTAATCTAAATGCTCAGCATGTCCTGTGAAAACATTAACATGGCCAGGCTACGGCCCAGGGACCCACCCTGCAGGAGGAAAACAATATGTGCCTGTCAAGTCCAATAGTGACCCTGTGCTGAATCCCATCCCCTCAACCCTCTCCCTGCTCTGTGAAATGGCGGAGTAGCCACTGTGCTTCTCTTAGTTCAAACTCTGGGTCTACCTTAAGCTGGGGTTTTGGAAGAAATCGCACATCAGACCTCCCCTCCCTGGATGCCCATATCCTTTATGTTCCGTGATGCTCAGATGGGGAGTAGAACTGCGCCAGAGACATTCACACAATCTTCTCCGTCCGTCCAGCCAGTGATGGGGATGTGGGTGTGACTTAGAGCAGTGCTGCTGCACCCTCGTGCTCTCCAGAGCTATGTGGCTTCAGTGGAATTTGGAGCCTGGAGTCTTATGGGTTTGGGCAGTATGGTCAGAGCATCGATGTTCCGTGTGTTTCAGGGTGGAAGGATACATGAGGTGCTGCAGCACATGTGAGGTGGTCAGAGAACAACTCACAGAGTTACTTCTCTCGGACCACCATGTAGGTTCTGGGGCTTTGACACAGGTTGCTAGACTTGGTGGCAGGCACCTTTGCTGACTGAGCCATTTTTCTAGGCCTACACTTATTCTTTACTGATTTATTTGGTCTGTTCAAAAGTGAATTTAGTGAAAAGGCCACTTCAAGTATGCCTGCCTTACTCAAGAAGAGCGGCCAACATAATCCACATGCCCCACTGTGCTCTGCACTGGCAAAGCTCACTAATTAACATTGTTCCTACAAGCCTTTCATTTTATATCAACCAGTGGAAAGGTAAATGCCATCCCCCAGCTAAAGTAAATGAGCAAATATGTCTGAATGAGGCTGTACCGAGTGCTCACAGCCCTTCTCATAGACCCAGCTTCCTTCCATCTCTTTCTTCCACCTAACTACAGAGTCACTGGGACAGCAGCACTGGCCTTTCCTTGATGAGGAGGCTTCAGTGACACACTCGGGAAGATCTACATTCTCTGTGAAGTTTTCCTGCCTGTTTGAATTGCAAATGTCTGGCATGAGAGGAGGCGTTTCTTTCTGAGTTGCATTGTGTGCTCTGAAAATTCCTAGAGGTGCTAACTTCCGGGACCTCAGTGACTGTATGGAGTGTTTGTAGAGGTGGTTAAATTAACCTGAAGGCATTTGTAGGGGCTTTTATCCATCCTGACTGCTGTCTGGGAAATGATTGGGACACAAACAAGAGGGAAGACATACTTCACCATGACAGAACAAGACAGCCACTGATAAACTAGGGGTGGAAGGCATTTGAAGAAACTGATTTTTCTACCAGCACCCTCTTCTTGAACTCCAAGCCCCAGGAATCCCAAGACACTAACTGTCTACTGCTTAAGCAAGTACTCTGTAGTTTATACTGGAATAGACCCACAGGACTGGCTTCATCCTGCTGTGGCCTCTAGTCCTTGACAGATCACTACCGGGCCTTGGCTTAGCCATCTGTAGATGCAGAACTTGCTAGCTCACAAGGCAGCTAACATTTGTGTCCCAGGGGACTCGCAGTTGTGGCAGAAAACCTTACTCAGAGAGACTTAAGTGAAGAGGAGGATGCGTTGTGTAACTGGGAAGCCCAGCCTCAGGTGTAGTTTTAAGTAGGTCTCCAATGATGTCATCAGAACCTGGGTTCTTCCTTCTACCAGTTCTTTGGGAACAAGCTGATCCAGACAGACGCTGGAGATCCCAGGCAGTTCTAGGGTCAAGTCCAGTTGGAAACTGAGGAAGCCCTCAGATAATACTCTGCTGTGCATATTGCACCCTGGTCTGCCTTGCATTCCCTCCTTCCAAAGAAGGGGTACCAACCTGCTTGAGTGTCCTTGTAGCCTGCTTCTCCAGGTCCCATGGCTACTCTTGCACATCATCTTACCTGGGGTTCTCCATCCCCTTCATTTTCTGGCTCTATTTTCTTTTTATCTGATTTGTAAGTCATGGCTTCTAATGTACCTTTGCAAGGACAAAAGCAAGAGGAGCATCTTTGAACCTGGTCACAATTCTCCTTTAGCTTCAGTTTTAATTTAACTTTTTGAGTTCTCTCAAATGTTTCCTAGAGTCAGCTAAACTTTGGATGCAAAGTTTCCTAAAGTAACCAACATATCAAATTCCAATGATTGTGCTCTGGAAATTATAGCATTCATACCATGTGGCTACCACAGCCCTACTAGGAAAAACTAAATAATGTATATTTGTGTGTGTGTGTGTGTGTGTGTGTGTGTGTGTGTGTGTGTGTGTGTGTGTGTGTATGTGTGTGTGTGTGTGTGTTCATGCTTTTACCCATTTGGGAAACATAACAGCTGAGCAGAAATAGATGGATCTCATTAATGACAGTCTAATTGTCAATTCAGTTTTTACGAACACTCTAATTTTCTTCCTGGACATATATAGACGGGTAAAAAAATAAAGAAATGTAAATATGACCAGAGACTGGCTTTTCAGTGACCTTTTTTAATGGTGATTTTCATTATCCTATTATCTTCTTAGCCATCCAAGGAGAAAGATCTGACAATAACACAGAATGACTTGGTCAGCAGCAACCTCAGGTTTTTCAACTTAACTTTATGGTATCTGAATAAGACACAGGCAGCTAAGATGATCATCACCTCTCTCCCATCTTCTTTTCTGATGCAGGGTGGTTCTTATGCCCTGTACTCCAAGGCAGGATATACTGATATCAGTATCAGTGCCCAGGATACCTGCCTGATGTCCCCCAGGAGTTCTTGGTTGTCCCTTCAGCTGTTTGGGGTCCTCCAGGAGTTCATGCTTGTCCCTTTGGCTGTGCTATGGGAACACTACTGGTTCTTGGAGCTTTGTGGCTTACCTGTTAACAATTCTGTTTTTCAGAGAGACAAGCCTATGGTGAGCAGAGCCTTGTCTGCTTCTGCACATGTGCTGGGTTCCATTGTACAATATTTCAGGATGTCCCCCAAAGCCACGTCTCACCCCCATGCATTGAACTCTTTACATCTCTACAGAGATCACATTTATCTTCAAGCTTAGTCATGGACATTGTCAAAAATGTTTTTAAATATGGACATCTTTTTTGCCTTCCTGTTTCTAAGAACTTAATTAACTTCTTCATAAACCATTCACGTATTCCTGTACTCTAACCAGCTATCTGAAAATGCACACTTATGCACATAATACATGTGCAATGAATATGTATTATTTGCCACAGTGTCCCTAGCATATAGTGTAAATGTGTTTATTAAATATTTATTAATCAGTGTTTGATTTCAAGTATTCATAATTCCCACCAGTTCATAAATATTTATTGAGTACTCATTATATCAGGCAGTAAGTATAAGACAGAGTGAACATAATATCGGAGACCTCGCCTTCCATTGGCAACAAGGTCAGCTTATAATGTGTGGTTACTGAGCTAAGTGTTGCGCAGAGAGTCACATGGTGATGTTTGTAAAAGGGAATGGCTCTTGTATGGCATACAGATGAGTAAGATCTGAAGGAGCACATAGGGACACAGGGATGGGGTGGTGCTAGGACAGTGTTCCTGCAGCATGCATGTGGGCTAGGGGACACAGTGCTGGGCTAGGTAGGTTGCGTGAGAAATGGTTTTTTAAAGAATATTGGTTTGATCTGAGTGTCCCCACTTCATTCCATATGCTTTCTGATATATGATTCTGAAGAAAGGAAGTAGTTTCCTTAAGTCTGTCTCTACAGATCACTTTCTTGTCTTCTTTCTCCTCCCCTTCCCTCTCCCCTCCCCCTCCCCGCTCCTCCCCACTCCTTCTCTTTGGTTCAGAAAGAAAATGATTGTGGAAATACTATTTCTTGTGATTTTTTTTTCAACTCTTTAGGCAACTAAGTGGTTTTGTTACACCCAGACTCTCAACAGGTCAAAGGTATTCAGTAGAATCTCAACTAGGAGCCTACTATTTTTTAAATCTATTTTTACTATTTTTCTTTAGTTTCGTGTGTGTGTGTGTGTGTGTGTGTGTGTGTGTGTGTGTGTGTGTGTGTGTGTGTGTATGCATGCGCGTGCACGCACAAGCGCCACAGGTGTGTGGATATTTGTGGCAGCCAGAGAGAGTGTCCCTTTGGCCAGGGCTGGAGTTTCAAGCAGTTGTGTCGCTTGACAGAGGTGCTAGAACTTGAACTTGAGTCCTCTGGGAAAGCAGCCCACTGAGCCATCTCTCTGGTCCCTGCTAGTTTAAGCTGAAATAGAAACCCAGCTCACACAGCACAGGGACCTGGAGCTACAGGTGGGCTGTGTAGAGAACTGGTTCAGTATCATAGGATAAGCCTACTCAGACTCCCTGTTTATACCTGTGCTGTCTCTGGACTAATTTCTGGAATAAGTCAGGATGAAGAGGTTTCCTTATGCCCTTCTGCTCTTATACTTTCTACTCGTTTTGTATCTTTTCAACACAGTCTCTGTCCATCTTTCGCTTTCTGGTTAATTCTTGTTCCCTCTGCTCCTGCTGTGTGTAACCGTTTCTACTTTCGTCAGTTTTTAACCCGGGTGTGTCTGACCTAATATGGGTAGCAAGTGTTCCCATGCATCTTTGTGCGTATGTCCATGTCTTAACTTGTTTATTTACATTGCTTCCTTCCCAGTGGATGGTCGGGTTTTGTTTAAGAAAAGGAACATTTTCTGTTTGTTTTTATTCTCCTTGAACCCAGAAGTGTACGAATGCACAAGATGTTTCAGTAAACATGCAACGTGTGGTTTTCCTTTTATTCCTTTTATTAACAAAGCACATGTGGTTTTGTCTGGCTCTTGGGGTTGGGCACTCCACCATATTACACGTGGAATCCTGCTCATATTTGCTGTATCAGTAATCCCAAATGACTTCAAATTCTGTGTCTTTCTTCAATACCACCCATTGAAAATAATACCAGCTTTATTGTGCCTGCCACTCACCCCAAAACTGCTGCTACCATGAACTGTGGTTATACAAAAAGTTACAGTCTCATAAGGTCTCTTCTCCAACCTTCACAGTTTGCTCCAATTTAGGTTAATCTGGCCAGTTGGCTTTTTTCTCTGCTCACACATCCTAGTGGGTAATGTCGCTTACACCAAGTACCTCCTCCAAACCTGCCTCTTTCTTGTCTGCTTTTCTTGTCACTTATGCTACAAAATAGGAAAGTGATGAAAGTTGTTACTACCCTCATACCAATGTTTCATGGGTTTCCACCCACGCTCTCCCTGAGAAGTGTTTCAGGTCACTGGTACCAAGGAACAGTTAAGACCCTGAACATAACTTGATGCGTAAAGACTTGGTCTGTCCGGAAGAAGGCCTAATAAATACCCAGCAGCTTCCTTTTATTAACAAACTCAGAGTAAATGCATTGACTTCAGAGTCACCCTAACAAAACACTGGCTTAGAACCTTGTTTCGCTTCAAAGTTCTTGAAGCTAGAGGTCCAACATGAAAGTACCATCAGGGTTAGCTTTTCTGAGGGCCACTCTTTGACTTGCCTTCTTCAACTGTCTGCCCCTTCATTCCTCCTCTCCTCTTCTGAAGATACCAGACCTGTCACATTGGATTAGGATCCACTCATGTGAGCTTACTTGATGTCACCAAATACATTCACATTCAGTCTATAAAGGAGATTATATTATAGTTTAAATATCCTGTTCGTTCAAACACTCAAGGGGTTCTTGCTTTGCTGAAATACTTTTCAACCAGTAAGTACGTCTGTGTCTTTGCCTTTTCATAGACCCAAGTACCACTTTTCTTTTAGCTCAACTTTTGCTAATTGCTTAAAGCGACTGACTATTCTAATTTTTCTTTATGGGACTCTATTTGATCTAGCACACTATCTGTTGTGACTTTGGAACCAAGGGCACGAAGTAATGGTTAAATTAAATTCCTAGCAGCTAAGCTTGTTGGTTGTAGTGAAGGCCTAAGGGTCCCAGAAGGCACACACCAGTCACTCTTGTGACTGAGCTCCACGTGTGGACAATCTGGAAGTCACAGTATAATGCACCCTTTAATCTGGCAGTCTGACATTGTGCTACTTTAGGCTGAGGGATGTGAACTGAGTCCTGGATCAAATAAAGTTTCTCAGCTCAAAAGCATGTTTAAAGATATGAATGTTAGGTATAGTAGAGAATGTTAAAGGTATGACTGTTGGAGGGTGATTAACAGTTTTGCGTAGGGCGGGCTTATGGGATATCACTGGAGACAGCTTGGGAGAAGCATGGCTGTGGTTCTCCGCCCTGACTCAGTCTCAGAACAGCTTTGGAGGTTTTCATTGTACCACAACTGGGCTTTAGCCAGAATGCTCGTTATTGAGATGGGTCTTGACACACATGTTTGGAAATTATCAGAGTAAATTTGATATATAGCTAAGGCTAGCAATGAATGACCTAGACCAGTCGTCAAGGTTGTGGCTTAAAGGCCAAACCTGGATGACATCCTGTTTTTTTGTATAGCCCATGAATCAAAGAAAATTTCTACATTTTGGAAGTGGTTGAGAAAAGGTACAAGAAGAATAACATTTTATTCTTCATGAAATTATACTAACTCATGAAAATTATATTAATTTAAATTCTAATGCTTCTAACTAACTGTTGGTATGGCCACATAATTCATTTGTGTAGCATTTGTGGCTTTCAAAGATGTGAATTTTATGAAACTCTTTGGTGACCTGCATATATAATCGAGGCTTAGGTTCCCCATTTTTTACTTCCCCCATCCATTTTAGCCTCTCTGCCCATTGTTGTGAAGTGGCTATGGTCCCAGCAAAGGTTGGGCTCCAGCCACCTGGAAGGAGGCCAGCAATGTCGTTATATAGCTGGCCGTACACCAGACTATCTGAACAAGCTTCGGTTTTTCAGTAATGAAGTTTCAGGAAGGGTGATGCTGGCTTTGGCGTTAAGCATTTGGGGACATTAAGCATAAGGCAGTAGATAGATAAGTGTAGGGACAGTCTCTTCCTCCACTGGTGTTTATGTTTTCCATGAGCTACCCTGTTCCTAAGTTTGGAACATATCTGTTTAATCATGAATGGTTTGGAAAGCAAAATAAGTAGTACTCAAAATTTGTGTTTCACACTTGACCCTCAATTGCTCTCCTCATTTATTTTTTTTTCCAGGGTTTTTGTACATTGGCCTGGCCTGTAATACAGCTCGCTACATTTACATTTCCTACCTGGAAAATGCCTGGACTGTCCTCCCTATGGAAGTTCTTCAAGGTGAGGTGACAGCTAGCAAGAGAACTGTCCTGAAGTGACCTCAGTGGCCCTGGGCCTGACCCTCTTCATCAGGTTCTATCCCAGAAGGGAGGGTCCACTGCTCTGATTGTGGGTGTTGGCTCTTCAGCTGCTTCGAATGCTCCCTTGTGTTGAGCAAAACAAAGCTGGGTGCCTTCCATGCCCTTTTTTAAACAAGGAAAGAGGAAAACATTCTGTTGCACATTCTTCCACGGGTGGTTTTAAAATATAAAAGGATGTATCTTTCAAAATCAGGTTCTTCTGATGTTCCTTTTATATTCACTGTATATATGAGAAAATAGGGCTCTAACATTTTATCTCCTTGGTTATTATTATTGCATCTGGTGATTTATAACAAAGCCTTGCGAGTCATGCTACTGTTTCTCCATAAACCACCTAAGTCTTTACTCAACAAATTCTCCTGACTTCCTTCTGTTGCCTCAGGGCACTGTTTCCCACCAAGATATCAATATGAAAGGCTCTTAGCATGTGGATTAAGAGTACAAAAAGCATTGATCTGTGTCCAAAGCCTCTTGCCATGTTAGTGTACATGACCCTATCTAGATTCTAAAAGCTCTCCTAGCCTATACAGTGACTGGTGTTATGATTATGATTTTCAGGATGAGAGTACTGGAGTAGAAGCCCTGTGACAACCTGGGCTCCTAAATCACGTTCAAGCAGTCTGCGAGTGCATAACTTCATTAGCCTCATTAGGTGTTGCTGTATTACTTGCTAACTTGAAGGATGTGAGTGGACTTCAGCCAGGGAAATGCCCTGTCCTGACTCAGGTTCACAATTACTTATCTAAGGAGACTGCTTTCGTTTATTATAGTCCCTGCTCACAGCGAAAAAGAGAACATGCTAAACCACAGAATACATATCATTTTTTTTCTTAATTAATTAATTAATTACATATCTGGTTCACTGTCTTCAGACACACAGACAAGGCATCAGATTCCATTACAGATGGTTGTGAACCACCATGTAGTTGCTCTTAACACCTGAGCCATTGCTGCAGCCCAATATGTATCATTTGTAGTCACGTAATTATTTAATTCAAAAAATATGCCCACGACTTAAAGGTGCTTTTCTCAGATCTGATCTAATGTGTCATCAGTAGGGAGAAAATGTGTTTTACAAGTATATATACACAAAAGTTGGGTTATATAATATGTTTTTTGTTTGTCAAAAGGAAGCTGTTATCTGTAGCTATTAGAAGTCTGAAAGGGTTTTACAGTGAAGTGCAATCTCAGCACTGTGTCATTTAAGAATCATAAAGCAGTAGGGGAGAGAGCTGGACCTCGAAGTGCAGAGACAATCCTGAGACATCAGGGGGACTGCCACTTCTGCTCATTCCTGGCCCAAGGGAACCTGACTAGTGGCCTCTGGATACAGGAATATAGGAGCGGTCAGCAGCAGGAATCTGCTGGGTCTGGCCTGCACACAGAACTGAACTGAACTGGTCACACAGCTCCCTGCCCTTAAATCCTGTTGGAGAGAGAGCTGGACCCACAGAAGTATGGATGATCCTGAGACCTCAGGGAAGACAACTACTTCTGCACACATTCCTGACCCAAGAGAAACCTGCCTAGTGCCCTCTGTGCCCTCATTTATTTTTTCTGGGCATAGGGACCTAGGAACGGTCAGGGCAGGAATCTTCTGGTTCTGCCTGCCCAAGAGCTGAAAGCCAGTGCCAGGGAGCACCTACACACCTGAGGCAGAAGTAAGGCGAACTTTTCTCCAAGCCACCGACTGTGGCCTCAGGACATAAAAAGCAGAAGTTGGCTGCAACAGGACTCTTCCAGTTTCTGGCTGTGCCTGGAGCTGAACCGGTCCCACAGGTCCCTGCACCCAAATTCCTTGGGAGAGAGCTGGACCCTCAGAAGTGTTGAAAATCCTAAGACCTCATGGGAAACCGCCACTTCTGCTAACATCCCTGACCCAAGAGGACCCCTCCTACTGCCCCCTGTGCCCTTTGGGCAAAGGGATCTGAGAGCAGTCCGAGGCAGGACCCTTTGGGTTTATGCCTGAACCTAGAGCTTAAAGCCAGTCACCAAGAGCACCTACACACCTGAGAGCAGGTAAGACCAATTCTTCTGTGCCAAGCAACCGCCTGGAGGCTTCAGGTCCACACAAACCCAGGAGCAGCTCTCTGCCCAGATTCAGATGAAAGAAAAGAGGTCTACAAAATTGCTGGCACACAGGCCTACAGAGAGCTCAAGTCACTGTCGAGGACAGCAAACAAGCTAACACCAGAAGACAACCCTAATGGTGAGAGGTAATGTATCGGAACTGGAAGCAACAGAAAGCAGGACTACTTGGCATCTTCTGAGCTCAGTTCTCCCAATTAAAACAAATACTGGATGTCCAAAAACACCAGAAAAAGCATGATTTGATTTAAAAATGACATCATCACTTAATAATGATAGAGGGACTTTAAGTACATAAATAACTCTCTTAAAGAAAACAAAACACAGGTTAATATAATAAGAAGCCCTTAAAGAGAAACACAAAAACCCTTAAAGAATTACAGGAAACCCAACCAAACAGGTGAAGGGTTCGAATAAAACTGTCCAGGATTTAAAAAGTGGAAATAGAAACAATAAGGAAAGCACAAAGGAAGACAACCTGGAGATAGAAAAACCTAGGGAAGATCAGGAGTCATAGATGCAAGCATCTAATCGAATACAAGAGAGATGGAAGAAAGAATCTCAGGGCAGAAGATACCATAGAAAACATTGACACAACTTCCGGTTTGAATACGTAAAAAACTCAAAAAGCTCCAAACCCAAAACATCCAGAAAATCCAGGACTCAATGAAAGATCAAACCTAAGGATAATAGGTATAGAAGAGAGTGAAGACTCCCAACTTAAAGGGCCAGTAAATATCTTCAACAAACATATAGAAGAAAAACTTCCTAACCTAGAGAAAAAGATGCCCATAAAAGAAGAAGCCTACAGAACTCCAAATAGATTGACCAGAAAAGAAATTCTTCCTGTCCGACAGTCAAAACACCAAACACATAAAACAAAAGAAAGAATATTAAAAGCAGTAAGGAAAAAAAAAGGTCAAGTAACATATAAAGGCAGACCTACTCAGAATCACACAGACTTCTTGCCAGCAACTAAAAAGGCAGAAGATCCTGGGCAGATGTCATACAGACCCTAAGGGAACACCAATGCCAGCCCAGGTTACCGTATCTTGCAAAACTCTCAATTAACATATATGAGAAAAACCAAACTTACAATGTCTTCTACAATCCAGTCTACAAAGGATAATAGATGGAAAACTCCAACACAAGGAAGGAAACTACACCCTAGAACAAGCAAGAAAGTAATCTCCTTACAACAAAACCAAAAGAGGACAGAAACACAAATATAATTCCACCTCTAACAACAAAAATAACACAAAACAATCACTATTCCTTACTATCTCTTAACAACGATGGACTCGATTCACCAATAAAAAGACATAGACTAACAGACTGGATACAGAAAGAGGACCCAGCATTTTGCTTCATACAGGAAATGCACCTCAGTGACAAAGAAAGACACAACCTCAGAGTAAAGGACTGGAAAACAGTTTTCTCAGCAAATGGTCCCAAGAAACAAGCTGGAGTAGCTATTCTAATACCAAATAAAAATCGACTTTCAACCAAAATTATCAGAAAAGATAAGGAAGGACACTTTATATTCATCAAACGAAAAATTCACCAAGATAAACTCTCAATCCTAAATATCTATGCTCCAAATGCAAGGGCATCTGTATTCATAAAAAGAAAAATTTGCTAAAGCTCAAAGCACACATTTCACCTCACACAATAATAGTAGGAGATTTCAACACCCTACTATCATCAATAGACAGATCATGGAAACAGAAACTAAACAGAGACATAGAGAAACTAAAAGAAGTTATGGATCAAATGGATTTAACAAATATTTATAGTACATTTCATCCTAAAACCAAAGAATATGCCTTCTTATCAGCACCTCATGGTACCTTCTCCAAAATTGACCATGTAATCAGTCACAAAACAGGCCTCAACAGGTACAAGAACATTGAAATAATCCATGTGTCCTATCAGATCATCACGGACTAAGGCTGGTCTTCAATAAAAACAAAAGCGACAGAAATCCCACATATACATGGAAGTTGTAGAATGCTCTGCTCAATGATAAATTTGTCAAGGAAGAAATAAAGAAATTAAAGACTTTTTAGAATTTAATGAAAATGAAGGAACAATATACCCAAATTTATGGGACACAATGAAAGCAGTGTTAAGAGGAAGACTCATAGCTCTGAGTGCTTCCAAAAAGAAACAGGAGAAAGCACAAAATAGCAGCTTGACAGCACAGCTGAAAGCTCTAGAACAAAAAGAAGCAAATACACCCAGAGGAGTAGAAGGCAGGAAATAATCAAACTCAGAGCTGAAATCAACCAAGTAGAAACAAAAAGGACTATACAAAGAATCAACAAAACTAGGAGCTGGTTCTTTGAGAAAACCAACAAGATAGATAAACCCTTAGTCAGACTAACCAGAGGGCACAGAGACAGTATCCAAATTAACAAAATCAGAAATGAAAAGGGAGGCATAACAACAGATTCCAAAGAAATTCAAAAAATCATCAAATCGTACTACAAAAGCCTATAATCAACAAAAGTGGAAAATCTGGATGACGTGGACAATTTTCTAGATAGATACCAGATACCAAAGTTAAATCAGGATCAGGTAAACCATCTAAACAGTCCCATAACTCTTAAAAAAAAATAGAAGCAGTTATTAAAAGTCTCACAACCAAAAAGAGACCAGGACAAGATGGGTTTAGTGCAGAAATTCTATCAGACCTTCATAGAAGACCTCATACCAATACTGTCCAAACTATTCCACACAATAGAAACAAAAGAAGCACTATCAAATTTCTTCTGTGAAGGCGCAATTGCACTTATACCTAAACCACACAAAGACACAACAGAGAAAGAGAACTTCAGACCAATTTCCCTTATGAACATTGATGCAAAGATACTCAATAAAATTCTCACAAACCGAATCCAAGAACACATCAAAATGATCATCTATCATGATCAAGTAGGCTTCATCCCAGGGATGCTGGGATGGTTCAATATAAGGAAATCCATCAATGTAATCCACTATGTAAACAAACTCAAATACAAAACACACCTGATCATTTCATTGGATGCTGAGAAAGGATTTCAAAAAATTCAACACCCCTTCATGATAAAAGTCTTGGAAAGATCAGGAGTTCACGACCCACACCTAAACATAGTAAAAGCAATATACAGCAAACCAGTAGCTAACCTTAACACTAAATGGAAAGAAACTTGAAGCAATCCCACTAAAATCAGGGACTAGACAAGGCTGCCCACGCTGTTCCTACTTATTCAATATAGTTCTTGAAGTCCTAGCCCAGAGCAATCCAGACAACAAATGGTCAAAGGGATATGAATTGGAAAGGAAGAAGTCAAACTATAACTGTTTGCAGATGATATGATAGTATACTTATGTGATCTCAAAAATTCCACAAAGAGAACGTCTAAGCCTTTTAATCAAATTCTGCAAAGTAGCTGGGTATAAAATTAACTGAAACAAATAAGTAGCCTCTACTCAGAGGGTAAACAGGCTGAGAAAAAAATTAGGGAAATGACACCCTTCACAATAGTCACAAATAACATTAAATACCTCAGTATGACTCTAACCAAGCAAGTGAAATATCTGTATGACTAGAACTTCTAGACTCTGAAGAAAGAAAATGAAGAAGACCTCAGAAGATGGAAAGACCTCCCATGCTCATGGCAGGATTAATATAGTAAAAATGGCCACTTTGCCAAAAGCAATGTACAGATTCATTACCATCACCAATCAAAATTCCATCTCAATTCTTTATAGAGATATAAAGAGCAGTTCTCAAATTCATTTGGAATAACTAAAAACCCAGGATAGCGAAAACTATCCTCAACCATAAAAGAAATTCTGGGGGAATCACCATCCCGGACTTCAAGCTGTATTACAGAGCAATAGTGATAAAAATCTGTATGGCATCGGTACAGAGAAAGGCAAGTAGATCAATGGAATAGAATTGAAGACCGAGAAATGAAACCACACACCTTTGGTCACTTGATCTTTGACAAAGTAGCTAAAACCATCCAGTGGAAAAAAGATAGCATTTTCAGCAAATGGTGCCGGTTTAACTGGAGGTCAGCATGAAGAAGAATGCTAATCAACCCATTCCTATTGCCCTGTACAAAGCATAAGTCCCAGTGGATCAGTGACCTCACATAAAAACCAGATACACTCAAACTAATAGAAGAAAAGGTGGTGAAGAGTCTT